>NC_092731.1:17129161-17399161 GCF_047496885.1 Scyliorhinus torazame | reverse complement strand
AACTACTGTCGTGATTCTAACTCTAGGAGAACCTAGGCTCCGACTTGGCCACTGACCAATTGCTGAATTAAATACTTCAGTTAATTTGATTATTCCTCACCGCTCCTCTTTTATGATTTATTAAATATGATTTGAACAAGGGCAGAGCAGGATGTGTTCGATACTTATCCCGCAACCAAAGCTGCTAAAATAGCTGATCTCGTTGCT
This sequence comes from Scyliorhinus torazame, assembly GCF_047496885.1. Lineage (NCBI taxonomy): Eukaryota > Metazoa > Chordata > Chondrichthyes > Carcharhiniformes > Scyliorhinidae > Scyliorhinus > Scyliorhinus torazame. Next base: position 17,398,954 of record NC_092731.1, on the reverse strand, counting down.
GCCTGTGGGATCTTGTTGTGTACAAACTTGGCTGACGCATCTCTCCCATTACACCAGTGGCTGCACTTCTGGAATGTGGCCTGTAGTGTTTATTGGGACGTCATGATGATGTTTTGAAACGAGTTGTACAAAGGTTAGCTGTGCTGGCTTTGCACAGATCCGGCCTCTGTTTGATGACAGGGTGGTTAGTATTTTGGGGTCTCTTTCCCAGTGATCTGTGGGGACTGGGTCGTTGAGTATGCTTCAGACTGAGTTAGCCAGATGTTTGTTCGACAAGGAAAGTTATTGGGGGTGGGGGGGGTGCAGGAGCAGACGCGAAAGCAGAGTTAATGCCACAATCCGATCAGCGGCGATTCTCATTAGGCGGCACGGTGGTTAGCACTGTTGCTTACAGCGCCAGGGACCCAGGTTCGATTCCCGGCTTGGGTCACTGTCTGTGCGCAGTCTGCACGTTCTCCCCGTGTCTGCGTGGGTTTCGAATGTGGGACTGACTACCACAAGCCGTTGAGGCGAATAATGCAAATGCGTTGATGGGGAGGTTTGATGGGCTCTTCGGGAATAAGAGAATGTTATGGAACGGAGCGTGGCCAGGAATCCCAATTGCTGCACGGTCTGTTTTAATTCTGTAAACGGCCCAGATTTTGTTGAAGCTACTCTGACTGGAGGGTCGGGTTAGGTGGTGGTGGTGGGGTGGGGGTTATTTTTCATCTGCAATTTGCTGCTTTTTTTTTTGTTCTGCAGCAGGAAGTCTGTGCTTCCTCTATCGCGTGGTTTTGCTCGCTGCTTTCTCTGCAAGTCAAGTTCCCTCTCTTCTTTTGGTTCGGGCAGTGTTTTGGGTGTCAGCAGCGTCATGTGAGAAGGAGCCAAGAAGTGATCACCTTCAGAGACGCCCCCGTGCTGAGCCAGGATCCGGGAAGGGGGAAGGAAGAGGTCCCTGCCCCAGGCTGAAGGGGTAGACTCGCATTGGAAGCAGATTAGGGAAGGTTCACTTGACTGAATCCTGGAATGAGGGTTTGGTCGAATGAGGAAAAGTTGAATCTGTGCCCATTGGAATTTAGAGGAATGAGGGGTTATTGCAACGTGTTGTACCTGTCCTGGGAGTGTTTGATGGGGACAGTGTAGAGGGAGCTTTACTCTGTATCTAACCCCGTGCTGCACCTGTCCTGGGAGTGTTTGATGGGGACAGTGTAGAGGGAGCTTTACTCTGTATCTAACCCCGTGCTGTACCTGTCCTGAGAGTGTTTGATGGGGACAGCGTGGAGGGAGCTTTACTCTGTATCTAACCCCGTGCTGCACCAGTCCTGGGAGTGTTTGATGGGGACAGTGTAGAGGGAGCTTTACTCTGTATCTAACCCCGTGCTGTACCTGTCCTGGGAGTGTTTGATGGGGACAGTGTAGAGGGAGCTTTACTCTGTATCTAACCCCGTGCTGTACCTGTCTTGAGAGTGTTTGATGGGGACAGCGTGGAGGGAGCTTTACTCTGTATCTAACCCCGTGCTGTACCTGTCCTGAGAGTGTTTGATGGGGACAGTGTAGAGGGAGCTTTACTCTGTATCTAACCCCGTGCTGTACCTGTCCTGGGAGTGTTTGATGGGGACAGCGTGGAGGGAGCTTTACTCTGTATCTAACCCCGTGCTGTACCTGTCCTGAGAGTGTTTGATGGGGACAGTGTAGAGGGAGCTTTACTCTGTATCTAACCCCGTGCTGTACCTGTCCTGGGAGTGTTTGATGGGGACAGTGTAGAGGGAGCTTTACTCTGTATCTAACCCCGTGCTGTACCTGTCCTGAGAGTGTTTGATGGGGACAGTGTAGAGGGAGCTTTACTCTGTATCTAAACCCGTGCTGTACCTGTCCTGGGAGTGTTTGATGGGGACAGTGTAGAGGGAGCTTTACTCTGTATCTAAACCCGTGCTGTACCTGCCTGGGAGTGTTTGATGGGGACAGTGTAGAGAGAGCTTTACTCTTTATCTAACCCCATGCTGTACCTGTCCTGGGGGTGTTAGATGGGGACAGTGTAGAGGGAGCTTTACTCTGTATCTAACCCCGTGCTGTACCTGTCCTGGGGGTGTTTGATGGGGACAGTGTAGAGAGAGCTTTACTCTGTATCTAACCCCGTGCTGTACCTGTCCTGGGGGTGTTAGATGGGGACAGTGTAGAGGGAGCTTTACTCTGTATCTAACCCCGTGCTGTACCTGTCCTGGGGGTGTTAGATGGGGACAGTGTAGAGGGAGCTTTACTCTGTATCTAACCCCGTGGTGTACCTGTCCTGGGAGTGTTTGATGGGGACAGTGTAGAGGGTGCTTTACTCTGTATCTAACCCCATGCTGTACCTGTCCTGGGAGTGTTTGATGGGGACAGTGTAGAGGGAGCTTTACTCTGTATCTAACCCCGTGCTGTACCTGTCCTGGGAGTGTTTGATGGGGACACTGTAGAGGGAGCTTTACCCTGTATCTAACCCCGTGCTGTACCTGTCCTGAGAGTGTTTGATGGGGACACTGTAAAGGGAGCTTTACCCAGTATCTAGCCCCGTGCTGTACCTGTCCTGAGAGTGCTTCACAATGGCACTCTGTGCTAGCAATGAATAGCTATTCCATTTCCCAGCACAGCTTTGGTTGTAAAAGCCGTGTGGGATCTTTCTATCCATTGTCAGTAAGCTAATGACGCTGATTCCCAGATAAGGTTCTCAGCTGAATCGTGCAATGAGGAGCTCTGTTAAGTTGGGGGAGGCTCCCGAACAGAACGATACCTAGTGGAATAAAAGCCTCTTTCTTTCTCCCAGACTGTTGTGTTGTTGCCAGGACTGAGCTCATGTTCACTTCTATACTGTGGCTTGGTTTTGGAAATCCAGATAAAATCTCTCTGCTCTTGTCCGATTGAAACTGATTAACGAATCTCTTGTGCACCCTCGCTCTCTGCTCAGTCGGTGCCAAATATTGAATAGTTTTCTCACTTGGGGAGACATACCTGCCGTTGCTGGGTTTAATAGGGTGAGCATGGAACAAAAGTGTTGCAGAGTCTTCATAGTGGGATAGATATGCCTGAATTCCAAGTGAAGGATATTTCAGGGGCCTTTTGCACTCAGTTATTTTACCGCAGAGGTATATATTCTGCCTTGGGATACCCTACACTATGGAGCAGCCTCTGCACTGCCCTGTCACTGGGAATACTCTGCAGTGCTGCCTCTGGACTGTCCTGTCACTGGGGATATTCTGCAGTGCTGTCTCTGCACTGCCCTGTCACTGGGGATATTCTGCAGTGCTGCCTCTGGACTGTCCTGTCACTGGGGATATTCTGCAGTGCTGCCTCTGCACTGCCCTGTCACTGGGAATACTCTGCAGTGCTGCCTCTGCACTGCCCTGTCACTGGGGATATTGTGCAGTGCTGCCTCTGCACTGCCCTGTCACTGGGAATAATCTGCAGTGCTGCCAGTGCACTGCCCTGTCACTGGGGATACTCTGCAGTGCTGCCTCTGCACTGCCCTGTCACTGGGGATATTCTGCAGTGCTGCCTCTGCACTGCCCTGTCACTGGGAATACTCTGCAGTGCTGCCTCTGCACTGCCCTGTCACTGGGGATATTGTGCAGTGCTGCCTCTGCACTGCCCTGTCACTGGGAATACTCTGCAGTGCTGCCTCTGCACTGCCCTGTCACTGGGGATATTGTGCAGTGCTGCCTCTGCACTGCCCTGTCACTGGGAATAATCTGCAGTGCTGCCAGTGCACTGCCCTGTCACTGGGGATACTCTGCAGTGCTGCCTCTGCACTGCCCTGTCACTGGGGATATTCTGCAGTGCTGCCTCTGCACTGCCCTGTCACTGGGAATACTCTGCAGTGCTGCCTCTGCACTGCCCTGTCACTGGGGATATTGTGCAGTGCTGCCTCTGCACTGCCCTGTCACTGGGAATAATCTGCAGTGCTGCCAGTGCACTGCCCTGTCACTGGGGATACTCTGCAGTGCTGCCTCTGCACTGCCCTGTCACTGGGGATATTCTGCAGTGCTGCCTCTGCACTGCCCTGTCACTGGGAATACTCTGCAGTGCTGCCTCTGCACTGCCCTGTCACTGGGGATATTGTGCAGTGCTGCCTCTGCACTGCCCTGTCACTGGGAATACTCTGCAGTGCTGCCTCTGCACTGCCCTGTCACTGGGGATATTGTGCAGTGCTGCCTCTGCACTGCCCTGTCACTGGGAATAATCTGCAGTGCTGCCAGTGCACTGCCCTGTCACTGGGGATACTCTGCAGTGCTGCCTCTGCACTGCCCTGTCACTGGGGATACTCTGCAGTGCTGCCTCTGCACTGCCCTGTCACTGGGGATATTCTGCAGTGCTGCCTCTGCACTGCCCTGTCACTGGGAATACTCTGCAGTGCTGCCTCTGCACTGCCCTGTCACTGGGGATATTGTGCAGTGCTGCCTCTGCACTGCCCTGTCACTGGGAATAATCTGCAGTGCTGCCAGTGCACTGCCCTGTCACTGGGGATACTCTGCAGTGCTGCCTCTGCACTGCCCTGTCACTGGGGATATTCTGCAGTGCTGCCAGTGCACTGCCCTGTCACTGGGGATACTCTGCAGTGCTGCCTCTGCACTGCCCTGTCACTGGGAATACTCGGCAGTGCTGACTCTGCACTGCCCTGTCACTGGGAATACTCTGCAGTGCTGCCTCTGCACTGCCCTGTCACTGGGGATATTCTGCAGTGCTGCCAGTGCACTGCCCTGTCACTGGGGATACTCTGCAGTGCTGACTCTGCACTGCCCTGTCACTGGGAATACTCTGCAGTGCTGCCTCTGCACTGGCCTGTCACTGGGGATACTCTGCAGTGCTGCCTCTGCACTACCCTGTCACTGGGAATACTCTGCAGTGCTGCCTCTGCACTGTCCTGTCACTGGGGATATTCTGCATTGCTGCCAGTGCACTGCCCTGTCACTGGGGATACTCTGCAGTGCTGCCTCTGCACTGCCCGAACACTGGGGTTGCGCTATGGAGTCTTAATCTCTGCACTGCCTCAGTGATCTAGGAAGCGCTATGAAGCTGTCTCTGCGCTGCCTCAGTGATCTAGGATGCGCTATGGAGCTGCCTCTGCGCTGCCTCAGTGATCTAAGATGCGCTATGGAGCTGCCTCCGCACTGCCTCAGTGATCTAGGATGCGCTATGGAGCTGCCTCCGCACTGCCTCAGTGATCCAGGATGCGCTATGGAGCTGCCTCTCACTGTCTCAGTGATCTAGGATGCGCTATGGAGCTGCCTCTCACTGTCTCAGTGATCTAGGATGCGCTATGGAGCTGCCTCTCACTGCCTCAGTGATCTAGGATGCGCTATGGAGCTGTCTCTGCGCTGCCTCAGTGATCTAGGATGCGCTATGGAGCTGCCTCCGCACTGCTTCAGTGATCTAGGATGCACTATGGAGCTGCCTCCGCACAGCCTCAGTGATCTAGGATGCCCTATGGAGCTGCCTCTCACTGCCTCAGTGATCTAGGATGCGCTATGGAGCTGCCTCAGTGATCTAGGAAGCGCTATGGATCTGTCTCTGCACTGCCTCAGTGATCTAGGATGCACTATGGAGCTGCCTCTGCGCTGCCTCAGTGATCTAGGATGCGCTATGGAGCTGCCTCCGCACTGCCTCAGTGATCTAGGAAGCGCTATGGAGCTGCCTCTGCACTGCCTCAGTGATCTAGGATGCGCTATGGAGCTGTCTCTGCACTGCCTCAGTGATCTAGGATGCGCTATGGAGCTGCCTCTCACTGCCTCAGTGATCTAGGATGCGCTATGGAGCTGCCTCAGTGATCTAGGATGCGCTATGGAGCTGTCTCTGCGCTGCCTCAGTGATCTAGGATGTGCTATGGAGCTGCCTCTGCGCTGCTTCAGTGATCTAGGATGCACTATGGAGCTGCCTCTCACTGTCTCAGTGATCTAGGATGCGCTATGGAGCTGTCTCTCACTGTCTCAGTGATCTAGGATGCGCTATGGAGCTGTCTCTCACTGCCTCAGTGATCTAGGATGCGCTATGGAGCTGTCTCTCACTGCTTCAGTGATCTAGGATGCGCTATGGAGCTGCCTCTGCGCTGCCTCAGTGATCTAGGATGCGCTATGGAGCTGCCTCCGCACTGCCTCAGTGATCTAGGAAGCGCTATGGAGCTGCCTCTGCACTGCCTCAGTGATCTAGGATGCGCTATGGAGCTGTCTCTGCACTGCCTCAGTGATCTAGGATGCGCTATGGAGCTGCCTCTCACTGTCTCAGTGATCTAGGATGCGCTATGGAGCTGCCTCTCACTGCCTCAGTGATCTAGGATGCGCTATGGAGCTGCCTCAGTGATCTAGGATGCGCTATGGAGCTGTCTCTGCGCTGCCTCAGTGATCTAGGATGTGCTATGGAGCTGCCTCTGCGCTGCTTCAGTGATCTAGGATGCACTATGGAGCTGCCTCTCACTGTCTCAGTGATCTAGGATGCGCTATGGAGCTGTCTCTCACTGCTTCAGTGATCTAGGATGCGCTATGGAGCTGCCTCTGCGCTGCCTCAGTGATCTAGGATGCGCTATGGAGCTGTCTCTCACTGCCTCAGTGATCTAGGATGCGCTATGGAGCTGCCTCTCACTGCGTCAGTGATCTAGGATGTGCTATGGAGCTGCCTCAGTGATCTAGGAAGCGCTATGGAGCTGTCTCTGCACTGCCTCAGTGATCTAGGATGCGCTATGGAGCTGTCTCTGCACTGCCTCAGTGATCTAGGATGCGCTATGGAGCTGTCTCTCACTGCCTCAGTGATCTAGGAAGCGCTATGGAGCTGTCTCTGCACTGCCTCAGTGATCTAGGATGCGCTATGGAGCTGTCTCTGCGCTGCCTCAGTGATCTAGGAAGCGCTATGGAGCTGTCTCTGCACTGCCTCAGTGATCTAGGATGCGCTATGGAGCTGCCTCTGCACTGCCTCAGTGATCTAGGATGCACTATGGAGCTGCCTCTGCACTGCCTCAGTGATCTAGGATGCACTATGGAGCTGCCTCTGCGCTGCCTCAGTGATCTAGGATGCGCTATGGAGCTGTCTCTCACTGCCTCAGTGATCTAGGATGCGCTATGGAGCTGCCTCCGCACTGCCTCAGTGATCCAGGATGCGCTATGGAGCTGCCTCAGTGATCTAGGATGCGCTATGGAGCTGTCTCTCACTGCCTCAGTGATCTAGGATGCGCTATGGAGCTGCCTCTGCACTGCCTCAGCGATCTAGGATGCGCTATGGAGCTGTCTCTGCGCTGCCTCAGTGATCTAGGATGCGCTATGGAGCTGTCTCTCACTGCCTCAGTGATCTAGGATGCGCTATGGAGCTGCCTCTGCACTGCCTCTGTGATCTAGGATGTGCTATGGAGCTGCCTCTGCGCTGCCTCAGTGATCCAGGAAGCGCTATTGAGATGCCTCTGCGCTGCCTCAGTGATCTAGGATGCGCTATGGAGCTGCCTCTGCACTGTCTCAGTGATCTAGGATGCGCTATGGAGCTGCCTCTCACTGCCTCAGTGATCTAGGATGCGCTATGGAGCTGTCTCTGCGCTGCCTCAGTGATCTAGGATGCACTATGGAGCTGTCTCTGCGCTGCCTCAGTGATCTAGGATGCACTATGGAGCTGCCTCTCACTGCCTCAGTGATCTAGGATGCACTATGGAGCTGCCTCTGCACTGCCTCAGTGATCTAGGATGCACTATGGAACTGTCTCTGCACTGCCTCAGTGATCTAGGATGCGCTATGGAGCTGCCTCTGCACTGCCTCAGTGATCTAGGATGCGCTATGGAGCTGCCTCTCACTGTCTCAGTGATCTAGGATGCACTATGGAGCTGCCTCTCACTGCCTCAGTGATCTAGGATGCACTATGGAGCTGTCTCTGCGCTGCCTCCGTGATCTAGGATGCGCTATGGAGCCTCCTCTGCACTGCCTCAGTGATCTAGGATGCGCTATGGAGCTGCCTCTCACTGCCTCAGTGATCTAGGATGCGCTATGGAGCTGTCTCTCACTGTCTCAGTGATCTAGGATGCACTATGGAGCTGTCTCTGCACTGCCTCAGTGATCTAGGATGCGCTATGGAGCTGCCTCTCACTGTCTCAGTGATCTAGGATGCACTATGGAGCTGCCTCTCACTGCCTCAGTGATCTAGGATGCACTATGGAGCTGCCTCTGCACTGTCTCAGTGATCTAGGATGCACTATGGAGCTGCCTCTCACTGTCTCAGTGATCTAGGATGCACTATGGAACTGCCTCTGCCCTGTCTCAGTGATCTAGGATGCACTATGGAGCTGCCTCTCACTGTCTCAGTGATCTAGGATGCACTATGGAGCTGCCTCCGCACTGCCTCAGTGATCTAGGATGCGCTATGGAGCTGCCTCTGCACTGCCTCAGTGATCTAGGATGCGCTATGGAGCTGCCTCTCACTGTCTCAGTGATCTAGGATGCACTATGGAGCTGCCTCTCACTGCCTCAGTGATCTAGGATGCACTATGGAGCTGTCTCTGCGCTGCCTCAGTGATCTAGGATGCGCTATGGAGCTGCCTCTGCACTGCCTCAGTGATCTAGGATGCACTATGGAGCTGTCTCTGCACTGCCTCAGTGATCTAGGATGCATTATGGAGCGGCCTCTCACTGTCTCAGTGATCTAGGATGCGCTATGGAGCTGCCTCTGCACTGCCTCAGTGATCTAGGATGCGCTATGGAGCTGTCTCTGCACTGTCTCAGTGATCTAGGATGCGCTATGGAGCTGCCTCTGCACTGCCTCAGTGATCTAGGATGCGCTATGGAGCTGTCTCTCACTGCCTCAGTGATCTAGGATGCGCTATGGAGCTGCCTCTCACTGCCTCAGTGATCTAGGATGCGCTATGGAGCTGCCTCTCACTGTCTCAGTGATCTAGGATGCGCTATGGAGCTGCCTCTGCACTGCCTCAGTGATCTAGGATGCGCTATGGAGCTGCCTCTCACTGTCTCAGTGATCTAGGATGCACTATGGAGCTGCCTCTCACTGCCTCAGTGATCTAGGATGCGCTATGGAGCTGCCTCCGCGCTGCCTCAGCGATCTAGGATGCGCTATGGAGCTGTCTCTCACTGCCTCAGTGATCTAGGATGCGCTATGGAGCTGCCTCTGCACTCCCTCAGTGATCTAGGATGCGCTATGGAGCTGTCTCTCACTGCCTCAGTGATCTAGGATGCGCTATGGAGCTGCCTCTGCGCTGCCTCAGTGATCTAGGATGTGCTATGGAGCTGCCTCTGCGCTGCTTCAGTGATCTAGGATGCGCTATGGAGCTGTCTCTCACTGCCTCAGTGATCTAGGATGCGCTATGGAGCTGTCTCTCACTGCCTCAGTGATCTAGGATGCGCTATGGAGCTGCCTCTGCACTGCCTCAGTGATCTAGGATGCGCTATGGAGCTGTCTCTGTGCTGCCTCAGTGATCTAGGATGCGCTATGGAGCTGTCTCTCACTGCCTCAGTGATCTAGGATGCGCTATGGAGCTGCCTCTGCACTGCCTCAGTGATCTAGGATGCGCTATGGAGCTGTCTCTGCACTGTCTCAGTGATCTAGGATGCGCTATGGAGCTGCCTCTGCACTGCCTCAGTGATCTAGGATGCGCTATGGAGCTGTCTCTCACTGCCTCAGTGATCTAGGATGCGCTATGGAGCTGCCTCTCACTGCCTCAGTGATCTAGGATGCGCTATGGAGCTGCCTCTCACTGTCTCAGTGATCTAGGATGCGCTATGGAGCTGCCTCTGCACTGCCTCAGTGATCTAGGATGCGCTATGGAGCTGCCTCTCACTGTCTCAGTGATCTAGGATGCACTATGGAGCTGCCTCTCACTGCCTCAGTGATCTAGGATGCGCTATGGAGCTGCCTCCGCGCTGCCTCAGCGATCTAGGATGCGCTATGGAGCTGTCTCTCACTGCCTCAGTGATCTAGGATGCGCTATGGAGCTGCCTCTGCACTCCCTCAGTGATCTAGGATGCGCTATGGAGCTGTCTCTCACTGCCTCAGTGATCTAGGATGCGCTATGGAGCTGCCTCTGCGCTGCCTCAGTGATCTAGGATGTGCTATGGAGCTGCCTCTGCGCTGCTTCAGTGATCTAGGATGCGCTATGGAGCTGTCTCTCACTGCCTCAGTGATCTAGGATGCGCTATGGAGCTGTCTCTCACTGCCTCAGTGATCTAGGATGCGCTATGGAGCTGCCTCTGCACTGCCTCAGTGATCTAGGATGCGCTATGGAGCTGTCTCTGTGCTGCCTCAGTGATCTAGGATGCGCTATGGAGCTGTCTCTCACTGCCTCAGTGATCTAGGATGCGCTATGGAGCTGCCTCTGCACTGCCTCCGTGATCTAGGATGTGCTATGGAGCTGCCTCTGCGCTGCCTCAGTGATCTAGGAAGCGCTATTGAGATGCCTCTGCGCTGCCTCAGTGATCTAGGATGCACTATGGAGCTGTCTCTGCGCTGCCTCAGTGATCTAGGATGCGCTATGGAGCTGCCTCTGCACTGTCTCAGTGATCTAGGATGCGCTATGGAGCTGCCTCTCACTGCCTCAGTGATCTAGGATGCGCTATGGAGCTGTCTCTGCGCTGCCTCAGTGATCTAGGATGCACTATGGAGCTGTCTCTGCGCTGCCTCAGTGATCTAGGATGTGCTATGGAGCTGCCTCTGCACTGCCTCAGTGATCTAGGATGCGCTATGGAGCTGCCTCTCACTGTCTCAGTGATCTAGGATGCACTATGGAGCTGCCTCTCACTGCCTCAGTGATCTAGGATGCACTATGGAGCTGTCTCTGCGCTGCCTCCGTGATCTAGGATGCGCTATGGAGCTGCCTCTGCACTGCCTCAGTGATCTAGGATGCGCTATGGAGCTGCCTCTCACTGTCTCAGTGATCTAGGATGCACTATGGAGCTGCCTCTCACTGCCTCAGTGATCTAGGATGCACTATGGAGCTGCCTCTGCACTGTCTCAGTGATCTAGGATGCACTATGGAGCTGCCTCTCACTGTCTCAGTGATCTAGGATGCACTATGGAGCTGCCTCTGCCCTGTCTCAGTGATCTAGGATGCACTATGGAGCTGCCTCTCACTGTCTCAGTGATCTAGGATGCACTATGGAGCTGCCTCCGCACTGCCTCAGTGATCTAGGATGCGCTATGGAGCTGCCTCTGCACTGCCTCAGTGATCTAGGATGCGCTATGGAGCTGCCTCTCACTCTCTCAGTGATCTAGGATGCACTATGGAGCTGCCTCTCACTGCCTCAGTGATCTAGGATGCACTATGGAGCTGTCTCTGCGCTGCCTCAGTGATCTAGGATGCGCTATGGAGCTGCCTCTGCACTGCCTCAGTGATCTAGGATGCATTATGGAGCGGCCTCTCACTGTCTCAGTGATCTAGGATGCGCTATGGAGCTGCCTCTGCACTGCCTCAGTGATCTAGGATGCGCTATGCAGCTGTCTCTGCACTGTCTCAGTGATCTAGGATGCGCTATGGAGCTGTCTCTCACTGCCTCAGTGATCTAGGATGCGCTATGGAGCTGCCTCTCACTGCCTCAGTGATCTAGGATGCGCTATGGAGCTGCCTCTCACTGTCTCAGTGATCTAGGATGCGTTATGGAGCTGCCTCTGCACTGCCTCAGTGATCTAGGATGCGCTATGGAGCTGCCTCTCACTGTCTCAGTGATCTAGGATGCACTATGGATCTGCCTCTCACTGCCTCAGTGATCTAGGATGCACTATGGAGCTGTCTCTGCGCTGCCTCAGTGATCTAGGATGCGCTATGGAGCTGCCTCTGCACTGTCTCAGTGATCTAGGATGCACTATGGAGCTGCCTCTGCACTGCCTCAGTGATCTAGGATGCACTATGGAGCTGCCTCCGCACTACCTCAGTGATCTAGGATGCACTATGGAGCTGCCTCCGCACAGCCTCAGTGATCCAGGATGCGCTATGGAGCTGCCTCAGTGATCTAGGATGCGCTATGGAGCTGCCTCTGCACTGCCTCAGTGATCTAGGATGCGCTATGGAGCTGCCTCTGCGCTGCCTCAGTGATCTAGGATGCGCTATGGAGCTGCCTCCGCACTGCCTCTGTGATCTAGGATGCGCTATGGAGCTGCCTCTGCGCTGCCTCAGTGATCTAGGATGTGCTATGGAACTGCCTCTGCGCTGCTTCAGTGATCTAGGATGCGCTATGGAGCTGCCTCTGCACTGCCTCAGTGATCTAGGATGCGCTATGGAGCTGTCTCTCACTGCCTCAGTGATCTAGGATGCGCTATGGAGCTGCCTCTGCGCTGCCTCAGTGATCTAGGATGCGCTATGGAGCTGTCTCTCACTGCCTCAGTGATCTAGGATGCGCTATGGAGCTGCCTCTGCACTGCCTCAGTGATCTAGGATGCGCTATGGAGCTGCCTCTGCGCTGCCTCAGTGATCTAGGATGTGCTATGGAGCTGCCTCTCACTGCCTCAGTGATCTAGGATGCGCTATGGAGCTGTCTCTCACTGCCTCAGTGATCTAGGATGCGCTATGGAGCTGCCTCTCACTGCCTCAGTGATCTAGGATGCGCTATGGAGCTGCCTCTGCACTGCCTCAGTGATCTAGGATGCGCTATGGAGCTGTCTCTGCGCTGCCTCAGTGATCTAGGATGCGCTATGGAGCTGTCTCTCACTGCCTCAGTGATCTAGGATGCGCTATGGAGCTGCCTCTGCACTGCCTCCGTGATCTAGGATGTGCTATGGAGCTGCCTCTGCGCTGCCTCAGTGATCTAGGAAGCGCTATTGAGATGCCTCTGCGCTGCCTCAGTGATCTAGGATGCACTATGGAGCTGTCTCTGCGCTGCCTCAGTGATCTAGGATGCGCTATGGAGCTTCCTCTGCACTGTCTCAGTGATCTAGGATGCGCTATGGAGCTGCCTCTCACTGCCTCAGTGATCTAGGATGCGCTATGGAGCTGTCTCTGCGCTGCCTCAGTGATCTAGGATGCACTATGGAACTGTCTCTGCACTGCCTCAGTGATCTAGGATGCACTATGGAGCTGTCTCTGCGCTGCCTCAGTGATCTAGGATGCGCTATGGAGCTGCCTCTGCACTGTCTCAGTGATCTAGGATGCGCTATGGAGCTGCCTCTCACTGCCTCAGTGATCTAGGATGCGCTATGGAGCTGTCTCTGCGCTGCCTCAGTGATCTAGGATGCGCTATGGAGCTGCCTCTGCACTGTCTCAGTGATCTAGGATGCACTATGGAGCTGCCTCTGCACTGCCTCAGTGATCTAGGATGCGCTATGGAGCTGCCTCTCACTGTCTCAGTGATCTAGGATGCACTATGGAGCTGCCTCTCACTGCCTCAGTGATCTAGGATGCACTATGGAGCTGTCTCTGCGCTGCCTCAGTGATCTAGGATGCGCTATGGAGCTGCCTCTGCACTGCCTCAGTGATCTAGGATGCACTATGGAGCTGTCTCTCCACTGCCTCAGTGATCTAGGATGCATTATGGAGCGGCCTCTCACTGTCTCAATGATCTAGGATGCGCTATGGAGCTGCCTCTGCACTGCCTCAGTGATCTAGGATGCGCTATGGAGCTGTCTCTGCACTGTCTCAGTGATCTAGGATGCGCTATGGAGCTGTCTCTCACTGCCTCAGTGATCTAGGATGCGCTATGGAGCTGCCTCTGCACTGCCTCAGTGATCTAGGATGCGCTATGGAGCTGCCTCTGCGCTGCCTCAGTGATCTAGGATGCACTATGGAGCTGCCTCCGCACTACCTCAGTGATCTAGGATGCACTATGGAGCTGCCTCCGCACAGCCTCAGTGATCCAGGATGCGCTATGGAGCTGCCTCAGTGATCTAGGATGCGCTATGGAGCTGCCTCTGCACTGCTTCAGTGATCTAGGATGCGCTATGGAGCTGTCTCTGCGCTGCCTCAGTGATCTAGGATGCGCTATGGAGCTGCCTCTGCACTGTCTCAGTGATCTAGGATGCACTATGGAGCTGCCTCTGCACTGCCTCAGTGATCTAGGATGCACTATGGAACTGTCTCTGCACTGCCTCAGTGATCTAGGATGCGCTATGGAGCTGCCTCTCACTGTCTCAGTGATCTAGGATGCACTATGGAGCTGCCTCTCACTGTCTCAGTGATCTAGGATGCACTATGGAACTGTCTCTGCACTGCCTCAGTGATCTAGGATGCGCTATGGAGCTGCCCCTCACTGTCTCAGTGATCTAGGATGCACTATGGAGCTGCCTCTCACTGCCTCAGTGATCTAGGATGCACTATGGAGCTGTCTCTGCGCTGCCTCCGTGATCTAGGATGCGCTATGGAGCTGCCTCTGCACTGCCTCAGTGATCTAGGATGCGCTATGGAGCTGCCTCTCACTGCCTCAGTGATCTAGGATGCACTATGGAGCTGCCTCTCACTGTCTCAGTGATCTAGGATGCACTATGGAGCTGCCTCTCACTGTCTCAGTGATCTAGGATGCACTATGGAGCTGCCTCCGCACTGCCTCAGTGATCTAGGATGCGCTATGGAGCTGCCTCTCACTGTCTCAGTGATCTAGGATGCACTATGGAGCTGCCTCTGCACTGCCTCAGTGATCTAGGATGTGCTATGGAGCTGCCTCTCACTGTCTCAGTGATCTAGGATGCACTATGGAGCTGCCTCTCACTGCCTCAGTGATCTAGGATGCACTATGGAGCTGTCTCTGCGCTGCCTCAGTGATCTAGGATGCGCTATGGAGCTGCCTCTGCACTGCCTCAGTGATCTAGGATGCACTATGGAGCTGTCTCTGCACTGCCTCAGTGATCTAGGATGCATTATGGAGCGGCCTCTCACTGTCTCAGTGATCTAGGATGCGCTATGGAGCTGCCTCTGCACTGCCTCAGTGATCTAGGATGCGCTATGGAGCTGTCTCTGCACTGTCTCAGTGATCTAGGATGCGCTATGGAGCTGTCTCTCACTGCCTCAGTGATCTAGGATGCGCTATGGAGCTGCCTCTCACTGCCTCAGTGATCTAGGATGCGCTATGGAGCTGCCTCTCACTGTCTCAGTGATCTAGGATGCGCTATGGAGCTGCCTCTGCACTGCCTCAGTGATCTAGGATGCGCTATGGAGCTGCCTGTCACTGTCTCAGTGATCTAGGATGCACTATGGAGCTGCCTCTCACTGCCTCAGTGATCTAGGATGCACTATGGAGCTGTCTCTGCGCTGCCTCAGTGATCTAGGATGCGCTATGGAGCTGCCTCTCACTGTCTCAGTGATCTAGGATGCACTATGGAGCTGCCTCTCACTGCCTCAGTGATCTAGGATGCACTATGGAGCTGTCTCTGCGCTGCCTCAGTGATCTAGGATGCGCTATGGAGCTGCCTCTCACTGCCTAAGTGATCTAGGATGCACTATGGAGCTGTCTCTGCGCTGTCTCAGTGATCTAGGATGCACTATGGAGCTGCCTCTGCACTGCCTCAGTGATCTAGGATGCACTATGGAGCTGCCTCCGCACTGCCTCAGTGATCTAGGATGCACTATGGAGCTGCCTCTCACTGCCTCAGTGATCTAGGATGCGCTATGGAGCTGCCTCTCACTGTCTCAGTGATCTAGGATGCGCTATGGAGCTGCCTCTGCACTGCCTCAGTGATCTAGGATGCGCTATGGAGCTGCCTCTCACTGTCTCAGTGATCTAGGATGCACTATGGAGCTGCCTCTCACTGCCTCAGTGATCTAGGATGCACTATGGAGCTGTCTCTGCGCTGCCTCAGTGATCTAGGATGCGCTATGGAGCTGCCTCTGCACTGCCTCAGTGATCTAGGATGCGCTATGGAGCTGCCTCTGCACTGCCTCAGTGATCTAGGATGCACTATGGAGCTGCCTCTCACTGTCTCAGTGATCTAGGATGCACTATGGAGCTGCCTCTGCCCTGTCTCAGTGATCTAGGATGCACTATGGAGCTGCCTCTCACTGTCTCAGTGATCTAGGATGCACTATGGAGCTGCCTCCGCACTGCCTCAGTGATCTAGGATGCGCTATGGAGCTGCCTCTGCACTGCCTCAGTGATCTAGGATGCGCTATGGAGCTGCCTCTCACTGTCTCAGTGATCTAGGATGCACTATGGAGCTGCCTCTCACTGCCTCAGTGATCTAGGATGCACTATGGAGCTGTCTCTGCGCTGCCTCAGTGATCTAGGATGCGCTATGGAGCTGCCTCTGCACTGCCTCAGTGATCTAGGATGCACTATGGAGCTGTCTCTGCACTGCCTCAGTGATCTAGGATGCATTATGGAGCGGCCTCTCACTGTCTCAGTGATCTAGGATGCGCTATGGAGCTGCCTCTGCACTGCCTCAGTGATCTAGGATGCGCTATGGAGCTGTCTCTGCACTGTCTCAGTGATCTAGGATGCGCTATGGAGCTGCCTCTGTACTGCCTCAGTGATCTAGGATGCACTATGGAGCTGCCTCTGCACTGCCTCAGTGATCTAGGATGCGCTATGGAGCTGTCTCTCACTGCCTCAGTGATCTAGGATGCGCTATGGAGCTGCCTCTCACTGCCTCAGTGATCTAGGATGCGCTATGGAGCTGCCTCTCACTGTCTCAGTGATCTAGGATGCGCTATGGAGCTGCCTCTGCACTGCCTCAGTGATCTAGGATGCGCTATGGAGCTGCCTCTCACTGTCTCAGTGATCTAGGATGCACTATGGAGCTGCCTCTCACTGCCTCAGTGATCTAGGATGCGCTATGGAGCTGCCTCTCACTGTCTCAGTGATCTAGGATGCACTATGGAGCTGCCTCTCACTGCCTCAGTGATCTAGGATGCACTATGGAGCTGTCTCTGCGCTGCCTCAGTGATCTAGGATGCGCTATGGAGCTGCCTCTGCACTGCCTCAGTGATCTAGGATGCACTATGGAGCTGTCTCTGCACTGCCTCAGTGATCTAGGATGCATTATGGAGCGGCCTCTCACTGTCTCAGTGATCTAGGATGCGCTATGGAGCTGCCTCTGCACTGCCTCAGTGATCTAGGATGCGCTATGGAGCTGTCTCTGCACTGTCTCAGTGATCTAGGATGCGCTATGGAGCTGCCTCTGCACTGCCTCAGTGATCTAGGATGCACTATGGAGCTGCCTCTGCACTGCCTCAGTGATCTAGGATGCGCTATGGAGCTGTCTCTCACTGCCTCAGTGATCTAGGATGCGCTATGGAGCTGCCTCTCACTGCCTCAGTGATCTAGGATGCGCTATGGAGCTGCCTCTCACTGTCTCAGTGATCTAGGATGCGCTATGGAGCTGCCTCTGCACTGCCTCAGTGATCTAGGATGAGCTATGGAGCTGCCTCTCACTGTCTCAGTGATCTAGGATGCACTATGGAGCTGCCTCTCACTGCCTCAGTGATCTAGGATGCGCTATGGAGCTGCCTCTGCGCTGCCTCAGTGATCTAGGATGCGCTATGGAGCTGTCTCTCACTGCCTCAGTGATCTAGGATGCGCTATGGAGCTGCCTCTGCACTGCCTCAGTGATCTAGGATGCGCTATGGAGCTGTCTCTCACTGCCTCAGTGATCTAGGATGCGCTATGGAGCTGCCTCTGCGCTGCCTCAGTGATCTAGGATGTGCTATGGAGCTGCCTCTGCGCTGCTTCAGTGATCTAGGATGCGCTATGGAGCTGTCTCTCACTGCCTCAGTGATCTAGGATGCGCTATGGAGCTGTCTCTCACTGCCTCAGTGATCTAGGATGCGCTATGGAGCTGCCTCTGCACTGCCTCAGTGATCTAGGATGCGCTATGGAGCTGTCTCTGTGCTGCCTCAGTGATCTAGGATGCGCTATGGAGCTGTCTCTCACTGCCTCAGTGATCTAGGATGCGCTATGGAGCTGCCTCTGCACTGCCTCCGTGATCTAGGATGTGCTATGGAGCTGCCTCTGCGCTGCCTCAGTGATCTAGGAAGCGCTATTGAGATGCCTCTGCGCTGCCTCAGTGATCTAGGATGCACTATGGAGCTGTCTCTGCGCTGTCTCAGTGATCTAGGATGCGCTATGGAGCTGCCTCTCACTGCCTCAGTGATCTAGGATGCGCTATGGAGCTGTCTCTGCGCTGCCTCAGTGATCTAGGATGCACAATGGAGCTGTCTCTGCGCTGCCTCAGTGATCTAGGATGCACTATGGAGCTGCCTCTGCACTGCCTCAGTGATCTAGGATGCACTATGGAACTGTCTCTGCACTGCCTCAGTGATCTAGGATGTGCTATGGAGCTGCCTCTGCACTGCCTCAGTGATCTAGGATGCGCTATGGAGCTGCCTCTCACTGTCTCAGTGATCTAGGATGCACTATGGAGCTGCCTCTCACTGCCTCAGTGATCTAGGATGCACTATGGAGCTGTCTCTGCGCTGCCTCCGTGATCTAGGATGCGCTATGGAGCTGCCTCTGCACTGCCTCAGTGATCTAGGATGCGCTATGGAGCTGCCTCTCACTGTCTCAGTGATCTCGGATGCACTATGGAGCTGCCTCTCACTGCCTCAGTGATCTAGGATGCACTATGGAGCTGCCTCTGCACTGTCTCAGTGATCTAGGATGCACTATGGAGCTGCCTCTCACTGTCTCAGTGATCTAGGATGCACTATGGAGCTGCCTCTCACTGCCTCAGTGATCTAGGATGCACTATGGAGCTGCCTCTGCACTGTCTCAGTGATCTAGGATGCACTATGGAGCTGCCTCTGCACTGCCTCAGTGATCTAGGATGCACTATGGAACTGTCTCTGCACTGCCTCAGTGATCTAGGATGCGCTATGGAGCTGCCTCTCACTGTCTCAGTGATCTAGGATGCACTATGGAGCTGCCTCTCACTGTCTCAGTGATCTAGGATGCACTATGGAACTGTCTCTGCACTGCCTCAGTGATCTAGGATGCGCTATGGAGCTGCCTCTGCACTGCCTCAGTGATCTAGGATGCGCTATGGAGCTGCCTCTCACTGTCTCAGTGATCTAGGATGCACTATGGATCTGCCTCTCACTGCCTCAGTGATCTAGGATGCACTATGGAGCTGTCTCTGCGCTGCCTCCGTGATCTAGGATGCGCTATGGAGCTGCCTCTGCACTGCCTCAGTGATCTAGGATGCGCTATGGAGCTGCCTCTCACTGCCTCAGTGATCTAGGATGCACTATGGAGCTGCCTCTCACTGTCTCAGTGATCTAGGATGCACTATGGAGCTGCCTCTCACTGTCTCAGTGATCTAGGATGCACTATGGAGCTGCCTCCGCACTGCCTCAGTGATCTAGGATGCACTATGGAGCTGTCTCTGCACTGCCTCAGTGATCTAGGATGCATTATGGAGCGGCCTCTCACTGTCTCAGTGATCTAGGATGCGCTATGGAGCTGCCTCTGCACTGCCTCAGTGATCTAGGATGCGCTATGGAGCTGTCTCTGCACTGTCTCAGTGATCTAGGATGCGCTATGGAGCTGCCTCTGTACTGCCTCAGTGATCTAGGATGCACTATGGAGCTGCCTCTGCACTGCCTCAGTGATCTAGGATGCGCTATGGAGCTGTCTCTCACTGCCTCAGTGATCTAGGATGCGCTATGGAGCTGCCTCTCACTGCCTCAGTGATCTAGGATGCGCTATGGAGCTGCCTCTCACTGTCTCAGTGATCTAGGATGCGCTATGGAGCTGCCTCTGCACTGCCTCAGTGATCTAGGATGCGCTATGGAGCTGCCTCTCACTGTCTCAGTGATCTAGGATGCACTATGGAGCTGCCTCTCACTGCCTCAGTGATCTAGGATGCGCTATGGAGCTGCCTCTCACTGTCTCAGTGATCTAGGATGCACTATGGAGCTGCCTCTCACTGCCTCAGTGATCTAGGATGCACTATTGAGCTGTCTCTGCGCTGCCTCAGTGATCTAGGATGCGCTATGGAGCTGCCTCTGCACTGCCTCAGTGATCTAGGATGCACTATGGAGCTGTCTCTGCACTGCCTCAGTGATCTAGGATGCATTATGGAGCGGCCTCTCACTGTCTCAGTGATCTAGGATGCGCTATGGAGCTGCCTCTGCACTGCCTCAGTGATCTAGGATGCGCTATGGAGCTGTCTCTGCACTGTCTCAGTGATCTAGGATGCGCTATGGAGCTGTCTCTCACTGCCTCAGTGATCTAGGATGCGCTATGGAGCTGCCTCTCACTGCCTCAGTGATCTAGGATGCGCTATGGAGCTGCCTCTCACTGTCTCAGTGATCTAGGATGCGCTATGGAGCTGCCTCTGCACTGCCTCAGTGATCTAGGATGCGCTATGGAGCTGCCTGTCACTGTCTCAGTGATCTAGGATGCACTATGGAGCTGCCTCTCACTGCCTCAGTGATCTAGGATGCACTATGGAGCTGTCTCTGCGCTGCCTCAGTGATCTAGGATGCGCTATGGAGCTGCCTCTCACTGTCTCAGTGATCTAGGATGCACTATGGAGCTGCCTCTCACTGCCTCAGTGATCTAGGATGCACTATGGAGCTGTCTCTGCGCTGCCTCAGTGATCTAGGATGCGCTATGGAGCTGCCTCTCACTGCCTAAGTGATCTAGGATGCACTATGGAGCTGTCTCTGCGCTGTCTCAGTGATCTAGGATGCACTATGGAGCTGCCTCTGCACTGCCTCAGTGATCTAGGATGCACTATGGAGCTGCCTCTCACTGCCTCAGTGATCTAGGATGCACTATGGAGCTGTCTCTGCGCTGCCTCAGTGATCTAGGATGCGCTATGGAGCTGCCTCTGCACTGCCTCAGTGATCTAGGATGCACTATGGAGCTGTCTCTGCACTGCCTCAGTGATCTAGGATGCATTATGGAGCGGCCTCTCACTGTCTCAGTGATCTAGGATGCGCTATGGAGCTGCCTCTGCACTGCCTCAGTGATCTAGGATGCGCTATGGAGCTGTCTCTGCACTGTCTCAGTGATCTAGGATGCGCTATGGAGCTGCCTCTGTACTGCCTCAGTGATCTAGGATGCACTATGGAGCTGCCTCTGCACTGCCTCAGTGATCTAGGATGCGCTATGGAGCTGTCTCTCACTGCCTCAGTGATCTAGGATGCGCTATGGAGCTGCCTCTCACTGCCTCAGTGATCTAGGATGCGCTATGGAGCTGCCTCTCACTGTCTCAGTGATCTAGGATGCGCTATGGAGCTGCCTCTGCACTGCCTCAGTGATCTAGGATGCGCTATGGAGCTGCCTCTCACTGTCTCAGTGATCTAGGATGCACTATGGAGCTGTCTCTGCACTGCCTCAGTGATCTAGGATGCATTATGGAGCGGCCTCTCACTGTCTCAGTGATCTAGGATGCGCTATGGAGCTGCCTCTGCACTGCCTCAGTGATCTAGGATGCGCTATGGAGCTGTCTCTGCACTGTCTCAGTGATCTAGGATGCGCTATGGAGCTGCCTCTGCACTGCCTCAGTGATCTAGGATGCACTATGGAGCTGCCTCTGCACTGCCTCAGTGATCTAGGATGCGCTATGGAGCTGTCTCTCACTGCCTCAGTGATCTAGGATGCGCTATGGAGCTGCCTCTCACTGCCTCAGTGATCTAGGATGCGCTATGGAGCTGCCTCTCACTGTCTCAGTGATCTAGGATGCGCTATGGAGCTGCCTCTGCACTGCCTCAGTGATCTAGGATGCGCTATGGAGCTGCCTCTCACTGTCTCAGTGATCTAGGATGCACTATGGAGCTGCCTCTCACTGCCTCAGTGATCTAGGATGCGCTATGGAGCTGCCTCTGCGCTGCCTCAGTGATCTAGGAAGCGCTATGGAGCTGTCTCTCACTGCCTCAGTGATCTAGGATGCGCTATGGAGCTGCCTCTGCACTGCCTCAGTGATCTAGGATGCGCTATGGAGCTGTCTCTCACTGCCTCAGTGATCTAGGATGCGCTATGGAGCTGCCTCTGCGCTGCCTCAGTGATCTAGGATGTGCTATGGAGCTGCCTCTGCGCTGCTTCAGTGATCTAGGATGCGCTATGGAGCTGTCTCTCACTGCCTCAGTGATCTAGGATGCGCTATGGAGCTGTCTCTCACTGCCTCAGTGATCTAGGATGCGCTATGGAGCTGCCTCTGCACTGCCTCAGTGATCTAGGATGCGCTATGGAGCTGTCTCTGTGCTGCCTCAGTGATCTAGGATGCGCTATGGAGCTGTCTCTCACTGCCTCAGTGATCTAGGATGCGCTATGGAGCTGCCTCTGCACTGCCTCCGTGATCTAGGATGTGCTATGGAGCTGCCTCTGCGCTGCCTCAGTGATCTAGGAAGCGCTATTGAGATGCCTCTGCGCTGCCTCAGTGATCTAGGATGCACTATGGAGCTGTCTCTGCGCTGCCTCAGTGATCTAGGATGCGCTATGGAGCTGCCTCTGCACTGTCTCAGTGATCTAGGATGCGCTATGGAGCTGCCTCTCACTGCCTCAGTGATCTAGGATGCGCTATGGAGCTGTCTCTGCGCTGCCTCAGTGATCTAGGATGCACAATGGAGCTGTCTCTGCGCTGCCTCAGTGATCTAGGATGCACTATGGAGCTGCCTCTGCACTGCCTCAGTGATCTAGGATGCACTATGGAACTGTCTCTGCACTGCCTCAGTGATCTAGGATGTGCTATGGAGCTGCCTCTGCACTGCCTCAGTGATCTAGGATGCGCTATGGAGCTGCCTCTCACTGTCTCAGTGATCTAGGATGCACTATGGAGCTGCCTCTCACTGCCTCAGTGATCTAGGATGCACTATGGAGCTGTCTCTGCGCTGCCTCCGTGATCTAGGATGCGCTATGGAGCTGCCTCTGCACTGCCTCAGTGATCTAGGATGCGCTATGGAGCTGCCTCTCACTGTCTCAGTGATCTCGGATGCACTATGGAGCTGCCTCTCACTGCCTCAGTGATCTAGGATGCGCTATGGAGCTGCCTCTGCACTGCCTCAGTGATCTAGGATGCACTATGGAGCTGTCTCTGCACTGCCTCAGTGATCTAGGATGCATTATGGAGCGGCCTCTCACTGTCTCAGTGATCTAGGATGCGCTATGGAGCTGCCTCTGCACTGCCTCAGTGATCTAGGATGCGCTATGGAGCTGTCTCTGCACTGTCTCAGTGATCTAGGATGCGCTATGGAGCTGTCTCTCACTGCCTCAGTGATCTAGGATGCGCTATGGAGCTGCCTCTCACTGCCTCAGTGATCTAGGATGCGCTATGGAGCTGCCTCTCACTGTCTCAGTGATCTAGGATGCGCTATGGAGCTGCCTCTGCACTGCCTCAGTGATCTAGGATGCGCTATGGAGCTGCCTGTCACTGTCTCAGTGATCTAGGATGCACTATGGAGCTGCCTCTCACTGCCTCAGTGATCTAGGATGCACTATGGAGCTGTCTCTGCGCTGCCTCAGTGATCTAGGATGCGCTATGGAGCTGCCTCTCACTGTCTCAGTGATCTAGGATGCACTATGGAGCTGCCTCTCACTGCCTCAGTGATCTAGGATGCACTATGGAGCTGTCTCTGCGCTGCCTCAGTGATCTAGGATGCGCTATGGAGCTGCCTCTCACTGCCTAAGTGATCTAGGATGCACTATGGAGCTGTCTCTGCGCTGTCTCAGTGATCTTGGATGCACTATGGAGCTGCCTCTGCACTGCCTCAGTGATCTAGGATGCACTATGGAGCTGCCTCTCACTGCCTCAGTGATCTAGGATGCACTATGGAGCTGTCTCTGCGCTGCCTCAGTGATCTAGGATGCGCTATGGAGCTGCCTCTGCACTGCCTCAGTGATCTAGGATGCACTATGGAGCTGTCTCTGCACTGCCTCAGTGATCTAGGATGCATTATGGAGCGGCCTCTCACTGTCTCAGTGATCTAGGATGCGCTATGGAGCTGCCTCTGCACTGCCTCAGTGATCTAGGATGCGCTATGGAGCTGTCTCTGCACTGTCTCAGTGATCTAGGATGCGCTATGGAGCTGCCTCTGTACTGCCTCAGTGATCTAGGATGCACTATGGAGCTGCCTCTGCACTGCCTCAGTGATCTAGGATGCGCTATGGAGCTGTCTCTCACTGCCTCAGTGATCTAGGATGCGCTATGGAGCTGCCTCTCACTGCCTCAGTGATCTAGGATGCGCTATGGAGCTGCCTCTCACTGTCTCAGTGATCTAGGATGCGCTATGGAGCTGCCTCTGCACTGCCTCAGTGATCTAGGATGCGCTATGGAGCTGCCTCTCACTGTCTCAGTGATCTAGGATGCACTATGGAGCTGTCTCTGCACTGCCTCAGTGATCTAGGATGCATTATGGAGCGGCCTCTCACTGTCTCAGTGATCTAGGATGCGCTATGGAGCTGCCTCTGCACTGCCTCAGTGATCTAGGATGCGCTATGGAGCTGTCTCTGCACTGTCTCAGTGATCTAGGATGCGCTATGGAGCTGCCTCTGCACTGCCTCAGTGATCTAGGATGCACTATGGAGCTGCCTCTGCACTGCCTCAGTGATCTAGGATGCGCTATGGAGCTGTCTCTCACTGCCTCAGTGATCTAGGATGCGCTATGGAGCTGCCTCTCACTGCCTCAGTGATCTAGGATGCGCTATGGAGCTGCCTCTCACTGTCTCAGTGATCTAGGATGCGCTATGGAGCTGCCTCTGCACTGCCTCAGTGATCTAGGATGCGCTATGGAGCTGCCTCTCACTGTCTCAGTGATCTAGGATGCACTATGGAGCTGCCTCTCACTGCCTCAGTGATCTAGGATGCGCTATGGAGCTGCCTCTGCGCTGCCTCAGTGATCTAGGAAGCGCTATGGAGCTGTCTCTCACTGCCTCAGTGATCTAGGATGCGCTATGGAGCTGCCTCTGCACTGCCTCAGTGATCTAGGATGCGCTATGGAGCTGTCTCTCACTGCCTCAGTGATCTAGGATGCGCTATGGAGCTGCCTCTGCGCTGCCTCAGTGATCTAGGATGTGCTATGGAGCTGCCTCTGCGCTGCTTCAGTGATCTAGGATGCGCTATGGAGCTGTCTCTCACTGCCTCAGTGATCTAGGATGCGCTATGGAGCTGTCTCTCACTGCCTCAGTGATCTAGGATGCGCTATGGAGCTGCCTCTGCACTGCCTCAGTGATCTAGGATGCGCTATGGAGCTGTCTCTGTGCTGCCTCAGTGATCTAGGATGCGCTATGGAGCTGTCTCTCACTGCCTCAGTGATCTAGGATGCGCTATGGAGCTGCCTCTGCACTGCCTCCGTGATCTAGGATGTGCTATGGAGCTGCCTCTGCGCTGCCTCAGTGATCTAGGAAGCGCTATTGAGATGCCTCTGCGCTGCCTCAGTGATCTAGGATGCACTATGGAGCTGTCTCTGCGCTGCCTCAGTGATCTAGGATGCGCTATGGAGCTGCCTCTGCACTGTCTCAGTGATCTAGGATGCGCTATGGAGCTGCCTCTCACTGCCTCAGTGATCTAGGATGCGCTATGGAGCTGTCTCTGCGCTGCCTCAGTGATCTAGGATGCACAATGGAGCTGTCTCTGCGCTGCCTCAGTGATCTAGGATGCACTATGGAGCTGCCTCTGCACTGCCTCAGTGATCTAGGATGCACTATGGAACTGTCTCTGCACTGCCTCAGTGATCTAGGATGTGCTATGGAGCTGCCTCTGCACTGCCTCAGTGATCTAGGATGCGCTATGGAGCTGCCTCTCACTGTCTCAGTGATCTAGGATGCACTATGGAGCTGCCTCTCACTGCCTCAGTGATCTAGGATGCACTATGGAGCTGTCTCTGCGCTGCCTCCGTGATCTAGGATGCGCTATGGAGCTGCCTCTGCACTGCCTCAGTGATCTAGGATGCGCTATGGAGCTGCCTCTCACTGTCTCAGTGATCTCGGATGCACTATGGAGCTGCCTCTCACTGCCTCAGTGATCTAGGATGCACTATGGAGCTGCCTCTGCACTGTCTCAGTGATCTAGGATGCACTATGGAGCTGCCTCTCACTGTCTCAGTGATCTAGGATGCACTATGGAGCTGCCTCTGCCCTGTCTCAGTGATCTAGGATGCACTATGGAGCTGCCTCTCACTGTCTCAGTGATCTAGGATGCACTATGGAGCTGCCTCCGCACTGCCTCAGTGATCTAGGATGCGCTATGGAGCTGCCTCTGCACTGCCTCAGTGATCTAGGATGCGCTATGGAGCTGCCTCTCACTCTCTCAGTGATCTAGGATGCACTATGGAGCTGCCTCTCACTGCCTCAGTGATCTAGGATGCACTATGGAGCTGTCTCTGCGCTGCCTCAGTGATCTAGGATGCGCTATGGAGCTGCCTCTGCACTGCCTCAGTGATCTAGGATGCATTATGGAGCGGCCTCTCACTGTCTCAGTGATCTAGGATGCGCTATGGAGCTGCCTCTGCACTGCCTCAGTGATCTAGGATGCGCTATGGAGCTGTCTCTGCACTGTCTCAGTGATCTAGGATGCGCTATGGAGCTGTCTCTCACTGCCTCAGTGATCTAGGATGCGCTATGGAGCTGCCTCTCACTGCCTCAGTGATCTAGGATGCGCTATGGAGCTGCCTCTCACTGTCTCAGTGATCTAGGATGCGCTATGGAGCTGCCTCTCACTGTCTCAGTGATCTAGGATGCGCTATGGAGCTGCCTCTGCACTGCCTCAGTGATCTAGGATGCGCTATGGAGCTGCCTCTCACAGTCTCAGTGATCTAGGATGCACTATGGAGCTGCCTCTCACTGCCTCAGTGATCTAGGATGCGCTATGGAGCTGCCTCTCACTGTCTCAGTGATCTAGGATGCGCTATGGAGCTGTCTCTGCGCTGCCTCAGTGATCTAGGATGCGCTATGGAGCTGCCTCTGCACTGTCTCAGTGATCTAGGATGCACTATGGAGCTGCCTCTGCACTGCCTCAGTGATCTAGGATGCACTATGGAGCTGCCTCCGCACTACCTCAGTGATCTAGGATGCACTATGGAGCTGCCTCCGCACAGCCTCAGTGATCCAGGATGCGCTATGGAGCTGCCTCAGTGATCTAGGATGCGCTATGGAGCTGCCTCTGCACTGCCTCAGTGATCTAGGATGCGCTATGGAGCTGCCTCTGCGCTGCCTCAGTGATCTAGGATGCGCTATGGAGCTGCCTCCGCACTGCCTCTGTGATCTAGGATGCGCTATGGAGCTGCCTCTGCGCTGCCTCAGTGATCTAGGATGTGCTATGGAGCTGCCTCTGTGCTGCTTCAGTGATCTAGGATGCGCTATGGAGCTGCCTCTGCACTGCCTCAGTGATCTAGGATGCGCTATGGAGCTGTCTCTCACTGCCTCAGTGATCTAGGATGCGCTATGGAGCTGCCTCTGCGCTGCCTCAGTGATCTAGGATGCGCTATGGAGCTGTCTCTCACTGCCTCAGTGATCTAGGATGCGCTATGGAGCTGCCTCTGCACTGCCTCAGTGATCTAGGATGCGCTATGGAGCTGCCTCTGCACTGCCTCAGTGATCTAGGATGTGCTATGGAGCTGCCTCTCACTGCCTCAGTGATCTAGGATGCGCTATGGAGCTGTCTCTCACTGCCTCAGTGATCTAGGATGCGCTATGGAGCTGCCTCTCACTGCCTCAGTGATCTAGGATGCGCTATGAAGCTGCCTCTGCACTGCCTCAGTGATCTAGGATGCGCTATGGAGCTGTCTCTGCGCTGCCTCAGTGATCTAGGATGCGCTATGGAGCTGTCTCTCACTGCCTCAGTGATCTAGGATGCGCTATGGAGCTGCCTCTGCACTGCCTCCGTGATCTAGGATGTGCTATGGAGCTGCCTCTGCACTGCCTCAGTGATCTAGGATGCGCTATGGAGCTGTCTCTCACTGCCTCAGTGATCTAGGATGCGCTATGGAGCTGCCTCTGCACTGCCTCCGTGATCTAGGATGTGCTATGGAGCTGCCTCTGCGCTGCCTCAGTGATCTAGGAAGCGCTATTGAGATGCCTCTGCGCTGCCTCAGTGATCTAGGATGCACTATGGAGCTGTCTCTGCGCTGCCTCAGTGATCTAGGATGCGCTATGGAGCTGCCTCTGCACTGTCTCAGTGATCTAGGATGCGCTATGGAGCTGCCTCTCACTGCCTCAGTGATCTAGGATGCGCTATGGAGCTGTCTCTGCGCTGCCTCAGTGATCTAGGATGCACTATGGAACTGTCTCTGCACTGCCTCAGTGATCTAGGATGCACTATGGAGCTGTCTCTGCGCTGCCTCAGTGATCTAGGATGCGCTATGGAGCTGCCTCTGCACTGTCTCAGTGATCTAGGATGCGCTATGGAGCTGCCTCTCACTGCCTCAGTGATCTAGGATGCGCTATGGAGCTGTCTCTGCGCTGCCTCAGTGATCTAGGATGCGCTATGGAGCTGCCTCTGCACTGTCTCAGTGATCTAGGATGCACTATGGAGCTGCCTCTGCACTGCCTCAGTGATCTAGGATGCACTATGGAGCTGTCTCTGCGCTGCCTCAGTGATCTAGGATGCGCTATGGAGCTGCCTCTGCACTGCCTCAGTGATCTAGGATGCACTATGGAGCTGCCTCTGCACTGCCTCAGTGATCTAGGATGCATTATGGAGCGGCCTCTCACTGTCTCAATGATCTAGGATGCGCTATGGAGCTGCCTCTGCACTGCCTCAGTGATCTAGGATGCGCTATGGAGCTGTCTCTGCACTGTCTCAGTGATCTAGGATGCGCTATGGAGCTGTCTCTCACTGCCTCAGTGATCTAGGATGCGCTATGGAGCTGCCTCTGCACTGCCTCAGTGATCTAGGATGCGCTATGGAGCTGCCTCTGCGCTGCCTCAGTGATCTGGGATGCGCTATGGAGCTGCCTCTGCACTGTCTCAGTGATCTAGGATGCACTATGGAGCTGCCTCTGCACTGCCTCAGTGATCTAGGATGCACTATGGAGCTGCCTCCGCACTACCTCAGTGATCTAGGATGCACTATGGAGCTGCCTCCGCACAGCCTCAGTGATCCAGGATGCGCTATGGAGCTGCCTCAGTGATCTAGGATGCGCTATGGAGCTGCCTCTGCACTGCCTCAGTGATCTAGGATGCGCTATGGAGCTGTCTCTGCGCTGCCTCAGTGATCTAGGATGCGCTATGGAGCTGCCTCTGCACTGTCTCAGTGATCTAGGATGCACTATGGAGCTGCCTCTGCACTGCCTCAGTGATCTAGGATGCACTATGGAACTGTCTCTGCACTGCCTCAGTGATCTAGGATGCGCTATGGAGCTGCCTCTCACTGTCTCAGTGATCTAGGATGCACTATGGAGCTGCCTCTCACTGTCTCAGTGATCTAGGATGCACTATGGAACTGTCTCTGCACTGCCTCAGTGATCTAGGATGCGCTATGGAGCTGCCTCTGCACTGCCTCAGTGATCTAGGATGCGCTATGGAGCTGCCTCTCACTGTCTCAGTGATCTAGGATGCACTATGGAGCTGCCTCTCACTGCCTCAGTGATCTAGGATGCACTATGGAGCTGTCTCTGCGCTGCCTCCGTGATCTAGGATGCGCTATGGAGCTGCCTCTGCACTGCCTCAGTGATCTAGGTTGCGCTATGGAGCTGCCTCTCACTGCCTCAGTGATCTAGGATGCACTATGGAGCTGCCTCTCACTGTCTCAGTGATCTAGGATGCACTATGGAGCTGCCTCTCACTGTCTCAGTGATCTAGGATGCACTATGGAGCTGCCTCCGCACTGCCTCAGTGATCTAGGATGCGCTATGGAGCTGCCTCTCACTGTCTCAGTGATCTAGGATGCACTATGGAGCTGCCTCTGCACTGCCTCAGTGATCTAGGATGCGCTATGGAGCTGCCTCTCACTGTCTCAGTGATCTAGGATGCACTATGGAGCTGCCTCTCACTGCCTCAGTGATCTAGGATGCACTATGGAGCTGTCTCTGCGCTGCCTCAGTGATCTAGGATGCGCTATGGAGCTGCCTCTGCACTGCCTCAGTGATCTAGGATGCACTATGGAGCTGTCTCTGCACTGCCTCAGTGATCTAGGATGCATTATGGAGCGGCCTCTCACTGTCTCAGTGATCTAGGATGCGCTATGGAGCTGCCTCTGCACTGCCTCAGTGATCTAGGATGCGCTATGGAGCTGTCTCTGCACTGTCTCAGTGATCTAGGATGCGCTATGGAGCTGTCTCTCACTGCCTCAGTGATCTAGGATGCGCTATGGAGCTGCCTCTCACTGCCTCAGTGATCTAGGATGCGCTATGGAGCTGCCTCTCACTGTCTCAGTGATCTAGGATGCGCTATGGAGCTGCCTCTGCACTGCCTCAGTGATCTAGGATGCGCTATGGAGCTGCCTCTCACTGTCTCAGTGATCTAGGATGCACTATGGAGCTGCCTCTCACTGCCTCAGTGATCTAGGATGCACTATGGAGCTGTCTCTGCGCTGCCTCAGTGATCTAGGATGCGCTATGGAGCTGCCTCTCACTGTCTCAGTGATCTAGGATGCACTATGGAGCTGCCTCTCACTGCCTCAGTGATCTAGGATGCACTATGGAGCTGTCTCTGCGCTGCCTCAGTGATCTAGGATGCGCTATGGAGCTGCCTCTCACTGCCTAAGTGATCTAGGATGCACTATGGAGCTGTCTCTGCGCTGTCTCAGTGATCTAGGATGCACTATGGAGCTGCCTCTGCACTGCCTCAGTGATCTAGGATGCACTATGGAGCTGCCTCCGCACTGCCTCAGTGATCTAGGATGCACTATGGAGCTGCCTCTCACTGCCTCAGTGATCTAGGATGCGCTATGGAGCTGCCTCTCACTGTCTCAGTGATCTAGGATGCGCTATGGAGCTGCCTCTGTACTGCCTCAGTGATCTAGGATGCGCTATGGAGCTGCCTCTCACTGTCTCAGTGATCTAGGATGCACTATGGAGCTGCCTCTCACTGCCTCAGTGATCTAGGATGCACTATGGAGCTGTCTCTGCGCTGCCTCAGTGATCTAGGATGCGCTATGGAGCTGCCTCTCACTGTCTCAGTGATCTAGGATGCACTATGGAGCTGCCTCTCACTGCCTCAGTGATCTAGGATGCACTATGGAGCTGTCTCTGCGCTGCCTCAGTGATCTAGGATGCACTATGGAGCTGTCTCTGCGCTGTCTCAGTGATCTAGGATGCACTATGGAGCTGCCTCTGCACTGCCTCAGTGATCTAGGATGCACTATGGAGCTGCCTCCGCACTGCCTCAGTGATCTAGGATGCACTATGGAGCTGCCTCTCACTGCCTCAATTAATTAACATGAATCATTTTTATTCAGGTGCAGCAACATTTGAGGACTTCCAGATTCGGCCACATTCCCTGAATGTGCACTCGTATCGCGCACCAGCTTTCTGCGACCACTGTGGTGAGATGTTGTTTGGATTGGTCCGACAGGGTCTGAAATGTGATGGTAAGACATTATAGAGTTTCCTATTATTTTTGCATATGAATCCCGGGCCGTCAGTAGGGGATCTTCACAGTAACTTTGTTGCAATTTTGTTGTGAGCCTACTTGTGACAATAATGAAGATTATTATTAATTCTCACCTGACATCAAACCCGCACCCAGTTTTTAACTGGAGTCATAGAGTGTGTACAGCACAGAATGAGGCCCTTCAGCCCATCCAGTCTGTGCCGGCCCTCACGCACCTATCCATTCGAATCCCATTTCCCAGCACTTGGTGCTTGTGCGCTGGGCTGTTTCAAGTGCTAATCGCAATGCTTCTTTAATGTTGTGAGGGTCTCTGCCTCCACCACCCTTTCAGGCAGCGAGTTCCAGACTCCCACCTCCCTCGGGGGGGAAAAAGGTTCCCCCTCACATCCCCTCTGAATCTCCCGTCCCTTACCTTCAATTTTTGAACAGAATACTAAGGGGAAAGGTTCCTCCCTATCTGTGTCCCTCATTGTTTTGTACACCTCGATCAGGCCCTCCCTCAGCTTTCCGTCCGCTCCGAGGCAAACAACTCCAGCCGAACCAGCCTCTCTTCGTAGCTCAAATGCTCCAGCCCATAAGGTCGCCATGGAGATGCCTAGCTGTTCCCCAAACTCATCACTCTTCAATTCCTGCCTCGGGTCGCTGTCCTTGCGGAGTCTGCACGTCCCCCCCGTGTTTGTGTGGGTTATCGCCGGGGCCCTCCGGTTTCCTCCCACAGTCCAAGGAAGTGCAGGTTAGGTGGGGTTGCGGCGATGGGGAGGGGGAGTGGGACGAGGTAGGGTTCCCTCGGTAGGGTCGGTGCAGACCCGCTGGGCCGAATGGCCTCCTCCTGCACTGGACGGATTCTATGGATTGCTCTCCCAGGTTTCCGGGTACCTCGTGTACTGCTGAGCCCCCTGCAGTGCTCTGACCTGTGTCTGGCTGTACTCCCCAGATTATACATGAGTTTCTTTGGTATTCAAACCTGAACACTGGTTGGAGAGTGAGATGCACTCGGGGGACTTCTGCACAACCTGCCTGTTCCTTTTTGGCTGTCTGGTGGTAACCCATTTCCTCTCTCGCTGCGTGCTGTTGAGCTGCAGAAGGTCTAGAAATGTGCAACACCCAAAGCACTCTGCCTCACGGGTGCACAGGAGCCACTCACGTTCCCAAACTGGGAGCTCCAGCTGCTTCACCTGGTGAAACTTCCTGCACAAATTGTTATCCAAGACACCGAGAAAATTCCCGGCCTTCCCACATTTCGCAGGATGTGCACTTGAGGGATTGGAGCAGCCATATCATTTCTCTACCACCCGACCACAATAAGGAGGATTGAATTTGGCCCTTGCTGTACTTGCGCTGGACAAAATAGAGCTCCCTCTACACTGTCCCCATCAAACACTCCCAGGACAGGTACAGCACGGGGTTAGATACAGAGTAAAGCTCCCTCTACACTGTCCCCATCAAACACTCCCAGGACAGGTACAGCACGGGGTTAGATACAGAGTAAAGCTCCCTCTACACTGTCTCCATCAAACACTCCCAGGACTGGTACAGCACGGGGTTAGATACAGCGTAAAGCTCCCTCTACACTGTCTCCATCAAACACTCCCAGGACTGGTACAGCACAGGGTTAGATACAGAGTAAAGCTCCCTCTACGCTGTCCCCATCAAACACTTCCAGGACAGGTACAGCACAGGGTTAGATACAGAGTAAAGCTCCCTCTACACTGTCCCCATCAAACACTCCCAGGACAGGTACAGCACGGGGTTAGATACAGAGTAAAGCTCCCTCTACACTGTCTCCATCAAACACTCCCAGGACTGGTACAGCACGGGGTTAGATACAGCGTAAAGCTCCCTCTACACTGTCTCCATCAAACACTCCCAGGACTGGTACAGCACAGGGTTAGATACAGAGTAAAGCTCCCTCTACGCTGTCCCCATCAAACACTTCCAGGACAGGTACAGCACAGGGTTAGATACAGAGTAAAGCTCCCTCTACACTGTCCCCATCAAACACTCCCAGGACAGGTACAGCACGGGGTTAGATACAGAGTAAAGCTCCCTCTACACTGTCCCCACCAAACACTCCCAGGACAGGGACAGCACGGGGTTAGATACAGAGTAAAGCTCCCTCTACAGTGTCCCCATCAAACACTCCCAGGACAGGGACAGCACGGGGTTAGATACAGAGTAAAGCTCCCTCTACAGTGTCCCCATCAAACACTCCCAGGACAGGTACAGCACGGGGTTAGACACAGATTAAAGCTTCCTCCACACTGTCCCCATCAAACACTCTCAGGACAGGTACAGCACGGGGTTAGATACAGAGGAAAGCTCCCTCTACACTGTCCCCGTCAAACACTCCCAGGACAGGTACAGCACGGGGTTAGATACAGAGCAAAGCTCCCTCTACACAGTCCCCATCAAACGCACCCAGGACAGGTACAGCACGGGGTTAGATACAGAGTAAAGCTCCCTCTACACTGACCCCATCAAACACTCCCAGGACAGGTACAGCACGGGGTTAGATACAGAACAAAGCTCCCTCTACACTGTCCCCATCAAACACTCCCAGGACAGGGACAGCACGGGGTTAGATACAGAGTAAAGCTCCCTCTACACAGTCCCCATCAAACACACCCAGGACAGGTACAGCACGGGGTTAGATACAGAGTAAAGCTCCCTCTACACTGACCCCATCAAACACTCCCAGGACAGGTACAGCACGGGGTTAGATACAGAACAAAGCTCCCTCTACACTGTCCCCATCAAACACTCCCAGGACAGGTACAGCACGGGGTTAGATACAGAGTAAAGCTCCCTCTACACTGTCCCCATCAAACACTCCCAGGGCAGGTACAGCACGGGGTTAGATACAGAGTATAGCTCCCTCTACACTGTCCCAGTTTTCTGTGAGATTAAAGCTGATTGTCCCGGTGATTCCGTTACATTGTCGTGCTCTTCTTTGCAGCAAGTTTCTGATGTGATACGAAGCAGGAATTTGGTCTGATTTTTAATCTGTCCCCAGCCCTGTTCCAACGTATTTGTAACCGGGAGATTTAATTGAGCCTCTTTGCTCGGTAAAGGGCCTGGCCCTGTACACACGTGTGCGATATCTTTGGCAGGGACATTCCACACATCCTGTTTGTACTCAACCCAATGCTGGTCAGCTGTTACCCAGAAAAGGCTCAGACACCCGAGTGTAAAGTTGGTTTTTTCTGTGTTTTCCCTCGTAGGGATGTTCTTGTGTTTTGGTGAGCTTCTCAATCCGGCCCCTCCCCGTGCGTCTTTCTATTCCAGATGATTATCTCGGGAGGGACTCGCTCGCATTTGAGGCAGTTTGTTGACAGTTCACTGGGCTCATTCCTGGATTGAAAGGGTTGTCTTTATGAGGGAAGGTTTGAGCAGGTTGGGCTGAGACGCGTTGGAATTTAGCAGAACGAGAGGGGATCTTATTGAAATGTTTACAGGTTCTGAGGAGGCTCGACAGGGTGGATGCTGAGAAGATGTCCCCCCCCCCCCCCCCCCCCCCCGTGAGGGAATTACGTCCTACCCGTGTCTGCGTGGGTTTCCTCCGGGTGCTCCGGTTTCCTCCCACAGTCCAAAGATGTGCAGGTTAGGTGGATTGGCCGTGCTAAATTGCCCCTTTGGTGTTCAAAGGTTAGGTGGGGTTACAGGGGTAGGGCGGGGAAGTGAGCCTAGATAGGGTGCTCTTTCAGCGGTTTCAGTGTAGACTCGATGGGACGAATGGCTTCCTTCTGCACCTGAAGGTTAGGGATTGTATGATTCCTATTCTAGGAGCAGGAGGAGGCCATTTAGCCCTTCGGGCCCGCTGTGCTATTCATTATGATCATGGTTAATCATCCAACTCAACAGCCTGTTCCCGCTTTCCCCCATATCATAGATAAGATGGAATTTACAGTGCAGAAGGAGGCCGTTCGGCCCATCGAGTCTGCACTGGCCCTTGGAGAGAGCACCCTACTGTCATAATATCCACTCATGTATATAATGAGATGCAGACAGGCAGTGATTGACACACAGGACGACCAGTAAGCACACAACACAGTGCAGCCAATCACCAGACAGGACACTACCACTATAAAGCCAGAGGGCACTAGGTTTCCCGCTCTCTCGGGACCCAGCCACTGAGACAGTCAGAGTCCACGAGCTAGCACAGTGCAAACACCATGCGGTAGCTGGTAAGTCTGGTCAGGCTAGTACAAGGTCTCCAGTCAGTTCAGTATAGTGTCGACCCACAGCTGAATATGTCTATCAGTTCTATCGTTGAATAAAACAGTGTTGGATCTTCTCCAGTGTTAGACGTCTGTTTCTAGCTTCCCTGCATCGAGTGCAGTCCACATCGAACCAACCTGCCTAACACATCACCTACCTAAGCCCACGCCTCCACCCTATCGCCGTAATCCAGTAACCCCACCTAACATTTTTGGGACACTTAAAGGCAATTTATCATGGCCAATGTGGGAGGAAACTGGAGCATCCGGAGGAAACCCACGCAGACACGGGGAGAACGTGCAAACTCCACACATCATATCCTTTGACCCCCTTCGCCCTAAGTGCTATATCTAACTGCTTCTTGAAAACATGCAATGTTTTGGCCTCAACTACTTCCTGTGGTAGTGAATTCCACAGGCCGACCACTCTCTGGGTGAAGAAATTTCCCTCCTCTTTGTCCTAAATGGTTTATCCCGTATCCTCAGACTGTGACCCCTGGTTCTGGACGCCCCCACCAGCGGGAACATCCTTCCTGCGTCTACCCTGTCCAGTCCTGTTAGAATTGTATAGGTTGCTATGAGATCCCCCCTCATTCCTCTGAACTCCAGGGAATACAATCCTAACCGACTCAGTCTCCCCTCGTACGCCAGTCCCACCATCCCAGGAATCAGTCTGGTAAACCTTCGCTGCACTCCCTCCATAGCAAGAACATCCTTCCTCAGATAAGGAGACCAGAACCGCCCACGATATGATCGTTATGATCTTATTTAGAATCCCTATCTGACCGACATCTGCCTGGACAGCTCTGCATCAGCCTGCAGATAGCAACGATTGATTGAACTTCGGAGATTATCTCATCCCTCTTCTTCTCCATGTGCCCCCCCTTCCCCATATCACTATATCTCCTTTTTACTCTCTCTCTCTCTCTCTCTCTCTCTCTCTCTCTCTCTCTCTCTCTCTCTCTCTCTCTCTCTCTTTTTCTCTCTTTCTTTTTCTCTTTCTCTCTCTTTCTCTCTCTTTCTTTCTCTCTTTCTCTCTCTTTCTCTCTTTCTCTCTTTCTCTCTTTCTCTCTTTCTCTTCTCTCTCTCTTTCTCTTCTCTCTCTAAACCGCTCACTTCACCCCTCATCACACGCGACTTGAGATCTTTGTTGTGTCGGGTGAGCTTTGGGCCCCACCTGTTGGCTGACTTTGGTACAACAGGGTGACCTGACCTGATTTCTTGACGGATGGCTTACCTTGCCCGATCTTGCAAACGCTTGTTTCTGCAAGATTTGCCCCCTTTTTCTTTTTGTGCGCGCGCGCGGTTCATTCTCCCGGCCTCGCCTTGGTACCACACCCCGGGCTCCGATTTACTAGCTGGGTTGGCGAAAAAGGTTTTACCCGCCTTCCCTTCTTTTTCCCAGCTCGCAGAGGGCTGAACAGCAAATGAACTATCTGAAGAGAGAACATTGCGGAAGGCGGGCAGGGGCATGTCAGGCTGAATGGCCACCTCCTGCGCTGTAACGAGGGGGGGGGCTACGTTTGACCCTGCGAAGCACTCGCATTTAATGGCTGTGTCACAGCTCCGAGAGGTTCCAAACTCTCCGTGTCTGCCTCTTGTACTGTGTGTGTGGCCTGTACTCCCAATCCCAGGTTCCTAAAGCTCGGGCTCCACATCTGTTCTGCAGCCAACTCTGCAAAGCTATGGACGTCAGCGAAGGCCTCCTTTTATTTCGATCCGTAGGTTGTAGGTTCTAATCCCGCTCCAGAGGCTCCTATGCAAAATCCAATCTGACCCTCCCACCGTCAGTACTGAGGGGTGCTGCACTGTCAGATGCACCATCTGGACTAGATGCTAAGAAGAAGCCTTTGCTCCCTCTTGGGGTGGGCGTCCCACCTTGAAGAAGGTGTGATTCATCTCTGTGTCATTGAGTCATTTATGGCCATTCGGCCCATCAAGTCCATGCCGGCACTCTGTGGAGTAGTCCAGTCCATCCCGATTATCTACACCAAAGGCTAGTATATGATGGAGGCATGAAGGGGGCCGGCACAGCAGCGCAGCATTTAGCACTGCTGCCTCACGGCGCCGAGGGCATGGGTTCGATCCCAGCCCTGGCTCACTGCCCATGTGGCGTTTGCACATTCTCCCCGTGTCTGCGCAGGCCTCACCCCCACAACCCAAAAAGATGTGCAGGGTAGGTGGACTGGCCACGCTAAATAGCCCCTTAATTTAAAAAAAATGATGGAGGAATAATACAGCAGCTCTTACCTTCAAGTTTATTCTGCTCTCAACTCAGTAATGACACAACTTTCTTGTGATTTTCCCCCCAATTCCCAACTATTCCAGCTGTGGCCATTTGTACCCTTTTGGAAGTTCAGCCAGTAACCATCATTGGCATTTTGTCAGGGGCCAGGGCTTAGAGAACCCCAAAGTGTATCATGGAGTTCACCTGACCCACAACGTTTAATAGATTGTGGTATGGGGAGCGCGCGGCCCACTCTACAGGTGTGGTACAGCAGAAATGGAAAAGTTGTTTTTTAAAATATTTTTATTCAAATTTTTAAAAAACAACTTTTTCTCTCTTCAGATAGTCCATCTGCTGTTCAGCCCTCTGTGAGCTGGGATAAAGAAGGGAAGGCGGGTAAAACCTTTTTTGCCAACCCCGCATCCTTCCACTGTAGCAGATTCCTCCGCCGGGCTACCAGGGACGCAAAGGCCAAAATACCGGCCTCTTTCGCCTCCTGCACTCCTGGCTCGTTCGATACCCCAAATAGTGCGAGCCCCCAACTATACTTAACCCGGATGTTTACCACCTTAGACACCGTCCTCGCAATGCCCCTCCAGAATCCATCCAGCTCTGGGCACGCCCAGAACATGTGGGCGTGATTTGCTGGGCTCCCTGAACACCTCACACACCTGTCCTCTACTCCAAAAAATCGACTCAGCCTTGCCCCAGTCATGTGGGAAAAGTATTTTTTAAAGCAAAACAATGTTTATTCTATGAACTCAAGTTAACCTTTTTAAAACATACAGCGCACATCTTAGCAACCATTAATTCAAATACAACCCCCAAAGAATATAACACTAAGTAAACCTTTAAGCTTTCCTTTTTAACATTCATACGACTTAAAAATAAAACCTTTATCAGAAGCACATCAGGTTAAAGTCACTACTGAAAACATTTATAATTCTGAATTCACCAAATGATCAAGAGATAGTCTTTTGATGGCAGAGAGAACAGCAGTACACCTGCTTTGTCTGGCTTCAGCTCCAACACTGAAAACAAAACTAAAACACACCCTGCAGCAAACAGCCTAAAACGAAAGTAAAAAGCTGACAGACAGCCCAGCTCCACCCACACTCTGACATCACTGATAAACACCTATTTCTTAAAGGTGCATTTCTTAAACACCCATTTCTTAAAGGTACATTTCTTAAACACCCATATCTTAAAGGTGCTCCCACATGACACTTTAATAAGGCAAACTGGCAGAGGCACAATGGGCTGAATGGTCTCCTGTACCTGAAGATTCTGTGACAAGATAGTTTTCCAAGAATGTGGAGAAGAAGGGGGGCAGCTTTTGCGAGGGGGATTCAAGAGCTGGTGGCCGAGACAGCTGAAATACTCACCCAAAGGTGGGAATTGGGCAGATCTGGAACAGGCATTAATATATTGTACGTTTCTGAGGATCTTGATACAAGTCCATCAATAATACACTCCTCTGCCCACTCACTGACATTGATCTGTGGTCAAGCAACGCCTTGATTTAACAAAAAAATAATGATTCTCGTCCTTGTTTTCAAATCCATCCGTGGCGTCAGCCCTCCCTACCTCTGTGATATCTCCCAGCCCCACAGCCCTCCGAGATCCCCGCACTCC
Source organism: Scyliorhinus torazame (assembly GCF_047496885.1). NCBI lineage: Eukaryota > Metazoa > Chordata > Chondrichthyes > Carcharhiniformes > Scyliorhinidae > Scyliorhinus > Scyliorhinus torazame. Next base: position 17,359,544 of record NC_092731.1, on the reverse strand, counting down.
TCTGATTCTCGCCTCTTTAGCATCCACGCCTTGTTTAATCGCTCCGCCAGTAGTCACTGCGTCTGGAGCTGCCTGCGCCAAAGCTCTGGAATTCGCTCCCTGAACCTCTCTTATCCTCCCCCCCTCCATTTCACTTTACTTCCTTAATGATACTCCAACCTCTTTTTCCGAGCCTTTGACCATCTGACCCAAACCTCCTCATGTGGCTTTGTCCAATTTAGTCTCGTTGTGCTGCAGCGAGGCACCCTGGGGATGTCCCGTTACGCTGAGGGTGCTATATAAATCTGAGTGGTTGTAGGTGTATGTCATGATATGCACTCATGCACATAATGAGATACAGGCAGTGACAGACACCCAGTACAGCCAATCAACACACAGGACAGAACACAACCAATCACCAGGCAGAACACTAGAAGGTGATCTCGCACTATAAAACACACGAGGCATCAACACTCTGCCTCTTTCCACTGGTGACAACTGTAGTGACAATCAGGGTGTATATATCAGTTAGCACCTTCTACACGTGGCTCAGAGCTAGTCTGGTCTAGTTAGTTATAGTAAGCACGCTTCGATTAGTAGAGTGTCAACCCACAGCGAACTGTGTGCACTGCGTAACAAGTTCAATAAAGCGTATTGAACCAACATCAAAGTTTGGAGTCTACTTTCAAGTACAACTGCATCCAGTTGCAGTCCGCGTTACCCCAGGTTGATTAACACGACAGTGTACGTGTCCGTTCACCAGGGGGCTACTGGGGGAGTCGGGCGTTGACTTGGAAACCTTGGGCAGGGTTCTCCGGCCAATGGACGTTTCCATTGTCTGCGTCTCGCCCGTGGCGACCTTGAGGATGAATCTCGCCCCTTGTGTAATATGCAATCTTTGTTTGATGTTTGGATCCAGGGTGTGGATTGAACTACCACAAGAGATGCGCATTCAGCATCCCCAATAACTGCACTGGTGCCAGGAAAAGAAGACTGTCCAACAGCTCGCTCACCGGTTCCATCACCTCACGACTATCGGCCACGGAATATTTGCCAGCATCGCCTAGTGACAGTCCGATGGTAAGTTCCTGACTTTTATTAATTCAATTATATCGACCGTGTTTCTGTTTAATGTGCGTCTCGCTCCATCAAGCCTAGAACCACTTGATTTAAACTCCAAACTTTCAAACCAGGATCCCCAAGAATATTCCAGGGAGCCACGTGCTGAGGGATTCTGGTTTATCTGATCTGTTGCTACCTGTCACTGATGGTTAATAAGTGTGTGTGTGTGTGTGTCCCCCCGAGACATCGGCCTCTCTCACCCCCGGGTCTTCTGACACTCCGAAGATCGCTACTTCTGAACTCGGGCCCACCTTCACCTTCTGGACCCCCGACATGATGTCTGCAAAGCCCTGCCAGAATCCCCCCAAGCTTCGGACAGACTCCGAACATGTGGACATGACCGGCCGGCCCACCTGTGCACCGCCCACACCTATCCTCCACCCCTTCAAGAAAACATGCTCATCCTGGCTACCATCAATACGTGCCCTGTGAACCACCTTGAACTGGATATGGCTAAGCCTAGCATACGGCGAGGATGCGTTCACCCTCCTCAGGGTCTCCTCCCACAGCCTCCAACTCCCCACCCAACTCTTCCTCCCAATTGCGTTTCACTACCCCTATCGGGGCTCCCTCCCAATCCTTCAGCTCCTCGTAAATATCTGATTCCTTCCCCTCCCCTACCCCTGTTGCGAGAGAGAGAGAATTTTGAAGGAAGGAAGAGAGACAGGAAAGCAGAACGCTTTGGGGAGATGCAGGTGGGTGAAGGGAGCGATGGATGGCCAGTGTTGATGTAATGTGAAGGATCTTGCTTGCTGAGGTGCAGGAGGGGGAGAGAGGCAATTGCATTCTGGACAGTAACTCTCACTCTGGGAACGGAGGGAGATGATTCCGGTTGGGTTTTAGCGGGCTGCCGTTATCCAATGCCGATTGCAATGGGTAGCATTGATTCAGGATATACCCCATCCCTCACTCAACACAAAGCTGTTGACTCCAGTTAGAGGGGCATCTGTGATTAGCACAACTCATTACTACGCTGACACACCCTTTTGAGAGAAGATATTAAGATTGATGTGAAAATGAAAGAACTCTTTTGGGGCTAGCAAATGATGCCATTTGTCTGCAGTTAACATTGAAGACACACGATTCTCTAAAACGATTCCTACAACCAACTCATTTTGAAGACTGATGATGTTGTGTCAGTGTACACAGCAGGATCCCACGGTAGCAATGTCCAGATGATCTGATTCCTCCCCTTTTAAGACACTGGCTCCCTACAAGCATTGGAGTGCCTGGCTGGCCTATCACTTTGCATGAGTTATTCGACTAGAGCAGTGATTTAGCACATGGAATGTCGCAAAGTGTGGCACGACAGATGGTTTATCTTTGAGGGTTGCACGGGGAAAGTGTCAGTTAGTTTGCACACACTTTGGCCTGTCAAATAACTTGAGGCAAATGGATCAGTTAGTGGTGCTTTGGATGTTGTTAAGGGAGCGAATGTTGGCCAAGACACCAGGAGAACTTCCTTGGCCACGGTTTCAAGATGACTGTTAGATCGTTGATTTTCTTTTCCCCTCCTCTTAATCGTTCTCTCCCTCGTTGTCCCCTTCTCTTCCCCCACCCCTTCTGCTTCTTTCGAAGTACAGAAGATCTTGGCAGAAGCCTTGTCACTGAAAGAGAAGCGTTTGAACTTGGGCACGTACATCGGCCGGCCCATCGAGCTCGACAAGATCTTCCTGTCGAAGGTCAAGGTCCCTCACACGTTCGCCGTGCACTCGTACACCCGGCCCACCGTCTGCCAACACTGCAAAAAGCTGCTGAAGGGGCTATTTCGGCAGGGGCTACAGTGCAAAGGTCAGTGTGCGAGTCACAAATCGGTCGATTCGGGTTTAGGGTTTGACCTCCTGTGTCTCATCACGGTGTAACTGAGGAGTGGGGGGTGGGGGGGAGAAGAACTCGGAAGAAGTGGCAGGTGGGGAGGAAAGACTTGGGAAGGAGGCGCATTGCTGTAGGACGAGCGGGGGGGAAAAAGCCAAATCCTTGGTGCGTCAGAAGGCGGACACCATCCAAACTTAGGAGAGCTTGTGTTTCTGTAATGCAATATAAATACCGTCTCTTTGCTGGGCTGTGATATAACACTGTGCACTTGGGCGGCACGGCGGTTAGCACTGCTGCCTCCCAGCTCCAGGGTCCCGGGTTCGATTCCGGCTTGGGTCACTGTCTGTGCGGAGTCTGCACATCCTCCCCGTGTGTGCGTGGGTTCCCTCCGGGTGCTCCGGTTTCCTCCCACAGTCCAAAGATGTGCAGGCTACGTGGATTGGTCATGATGAAATTGCCCCTTAGTGTCCAGGGATGGGCAAGTTAGGTACGGGGACAGGGTGGGGTGGAGGGAAGTGGACCTGGGTCGAGTGCTCTTCAGAATGTCGGTGCAATGGGCCAAAGGGCATCGCTCTGCACAGTAGGGGTTCTATGATCGTTTAAATTTTTTTTAGAGTATCCAATTTATTTTGTCCAATTGAGGGGCAATTTAGCCTAGCGAATCCACCTACCCTGCACATCTTTGGGCTGTGGGGGCGAAACCCACGCAGACACGGGGAGAATGTGCAAACTCCACGCGGACAGTGACCCAGGGCCGGGATCGAAGCTGGGACCTCGGCGCCGTGCGGCAACCGTGCTAGCCACTGCGCCACCATGCTGCCCTCGGGGATTCTCTGACTGGGTGTGTTTATTCCTCCCCATTTTGCTCCTCAGACTGCAAGTTCAACTGCCACAAACGATGCCTTGAGAAAGTGCCCAATGACTGCTTGGGGGAATCCGTCCTCAATGGAGGTGAGGAGCAACCGTTTTCCCGTTTTAATTCATTCGCGGGCCAGGAGCATTGTTGGCGAGGCTGGCATTTGTGACAGCCATTATGTGCACCGCAAGCTCTTACAAACAACAATTTATTTTTTAGCTCTCTTCTCTCCCTACAGATGCTGCCAGACCTGCTGAGATTTTCCAGCATTTTCTCTTTGGCTGGCACATTTCCCTACATTCCAGCCAATGAGGGACCCTTTGTAGTGTCGAATGCTTTGAGCTGTCCAGTGGTCATGAAAGGCGCTATATTAATGCAGAAAAGTCTGGTGATGTTGGTTGAGGGGGTAACTGCTGGGTGAGGCAACTTGCCGCTCTTCCTGGGGCAGCAGGTTAATCCTCTTGAGGACCTGGGTTCGAATCCCGCCTCGGCAGCTGGTGAAACTTGAATTCTACAAAGTTGTTAAAAGTTTAGCGATGATCGCGAAACCATTGCCGAGCGTCGTTTTAAAAACCCATCTGGTTCACTGATGCCCCCTTTTAGGGGAGGAAATCTGCCGCCCTTGCCCAGCCTGGCCTACACGTGACTCCAGACCCACAGCAAATGTGGTCGACTCGTAACTGCCCCTCTGAAATTGCCCCTCCAGTTCAAGGGCAGTTAGGGACGGGCAACAAATGGCTCACCTCCCATGAATGAAGAAAGGAAAACGTATGGAATTATCTCTGTCTTGTCCTATCGACTCCCTTCAGAACCTTGAAGGCCTGTATCAGGGCATCACCTCGTAAGAGGCTCAGATTGAGATAGTCATTCTTTCTCGTGGGGCTACTGTACACGTTGTTTTGCTTTCCTCCACGTTGTTGGCCTGGTTTTGGAGATCTGTGGAGTTTGAACCTCCGTCCCTTTGCAGATTTGATGAGTCCGAGTTTCGACGTGGACGTAAACATGGAGGATGTGAGCGACTTCGGAGACGGGGACAAGACGCTGACGACGGAAGACTTTGAAGATTCGTCCACCAATGCCGGCGCCGGCTCAGAGAATGGTTTCCCCGGGGACGACGACAGTCCCAACAGAATGATGAGGTAACCCAGCCGAGGGGGGGGGGGGGCGTGAATAGAGGAGGATTGCATTTGTGTAGTTCCGGTTGCCAATGTCCCAAATGCTGTACAGCATTTTGAAATGTGGTCACTGTTGTAATGTCGGCAGTGCAGAAAGCCAATTTGCGCACAGCAAGCTCCCACAATGTGATAATGATCAGGTCATTTGGTTTTTAAAAATGTTAGTTGAGGGATCACTACTGGCCAGGACACCGGGGAGAGCTCACTGTAGTGCTTTCCACCAAGTGGACAAAGAGGGCCTGGGTTTAATACATAAAAAAATAGAAGCAGGAGGAGGCCATTCGGCCCTTCGAGCATTCATTATGATCATGGCTGATCATCAAGTTCAGTTCCCTGTTTCTGCCTTCCGCCCCCATATCCCTTGACCCCTTTAGCCCCAAGACCTATATCCAATTCCTTCTTGAAATCACTACTTTCTGTGTTAGCGAATTCCACAGATTCACCACTCTGGTGAAGAAATTTCTCCTCACCTCAGTCCTAAAAGGTTTACCCCCTTATCCTCAAACTATGACCCCTGGTTCTGGACTCCCCCATCGTCGGGAACATTCTTTCTGAATCTACCCTGTCTAATGTCTCCTTCGGCGCTGCAGCACTCCCTCGGCGCTGCAGCACTCCCTCGGCGCTGCACTGGAATATTAGCCGCGACGGTTGTGCTCAAGCCCTGAAGTGGGAGTTGAACCATCTGATTCGGGGGAAAGAGTGCAGCCCACGGAGTCCCAGCTGGAGGATGGCAATTGTAGGATTGTACGGCTTGGCCCAGTGACCCAGGAGTGCGAGAGTTGAACCCCACTTGTGGGAAAGTGCGTTCAATAAACCTGTGGTAAAATCTATGGATTGGCAATGGAGGAAAGGCTGTGAGAGCGATTGGATTGCTGCATCCTGGGGATTGCCATTGACCAGAAGCTGAACTGGACCCAGCCATATAAATACTGTGGCTACCAAAGCAGGTCAGAGGCTGGGAATCCTCCGGAGAGTAACTCACCTCCTGACTCCCCAAAGCCTGTCCACCATCTACAAGACGTAAGTCAGGAGTGTGATGGACTCTCCACTTGCCTGGGTGAGTGAGTGCAGCTCCAACAACACTTGAGAAGCTCAACACAATCCAGGACAAAGCAGCTCTGCTTGATTGGCACCCTTTCCACAACCAATGACGCCCTCTACCAGCGACGCACAGTGGCAGCTGTTCTACAAGATGCACTGCAGGAACTCACCAAGGCTCCTTAGGTAGAACCTTCTAAACCCACAACAGTGAGCATCTAGAAGGACAAGGGGCAGCAGACAGATGGGGAACACCACCATCTGGAGGTTCCCCTCCTAGTCACTCACCGCCCCGACTTGGAAATATATCGGCCGTTCCTTCACTGTCGCTGGGTCAAAATTCTGGAACTCCCTCTCTCACAGCACTGTGGATGTACCTACACCACACTGACTGCAGAGTTCAAGAAGGCCTTCTCGAGGGCAATTTGGGGATGGGCAACAAATGCTGGGCCCGGCCAGCGATGCCCATATCCTCTGAATAAATGTTGTAAAATTCTGATCTCCATGTGACTCCAGTCCCACACACGGTAACTGTCTCTTAATTGCCTTCCAAACCGGCCTCGTGAGCCAGACCGTCGTAAAACATTCCCCGCATGAGAAGATGGTCTCCGGGCTACATGAGGTGGACAACCCAGTGTGGTCTTAACAGAACGGTCCACGCCTAGTTTGTTTTTAATTAGTGCTGCCGGCTTTTTCTGTTTGGGCGTTGGAAGGAATTTAAAATCGCTTGTGTTCATTGTTGTGTTTGTTGTTGTGTTCTCCGACAGTGACCCCATAGCCAATAACATCCCGCTGATGCGTGTGGTACAATCTGTGAAGCAGACCAAACGGAAACTGAGCACGACTCTGAAGGAGGGCTGGGTAGTTCACTATAGCAACCGGGACACTCTGGTAAAGAAACTAATCCCTTTCCCTGTTCCCACCTTCCGTCGTTTTGAGGATTTGATCTCACTCCCTCTGACCTGGCCCTAGAATCGGACCTTCCCGTCAAGTGTTCTAGCGAATAGGATAAATAGGTTGGTCACAAGGACTTTAAACTAGCAAGTTGGGGGGAAGGGAAGTGTAAAGCTATGGACAGTATAATGGTTAATGGAGATCAAGGCAGCAGGTTACGGGACAGGTTATTATGTAGAGATATGGGTTCAAAGACAAGGAAAATTAGGAGAAAGGGTAAGAGGAAAAATAATTTGCAAAAAGTTACTGATCAAGGTGTTAGGATTCATAACAAAGACATAAAAACCAGCATAAGTGTACTTTACCTGAATGCTTGTAGTATACGGAATAAGGTGAATGAGTTGATGGTGCAAATCATCGTGAATGACTATGACTTAGTGCCATTACTGAAACATGGTTAAAAGATGGTCACGACTGGGAGTTAAATATCCAAGGGTATCAAACTATACGAAAGGGCGGTGGTGTAGCTTTGTTGTTTAAGGATGGCATCCGGGCAATAGTAAAGGATGATATTGGTGCTATGGAGGACAAGGTTGAATCAATTTGGGTGGAAATCAGGAATAGTAAGGCGAAAAGGTCACTGATAGGAGTAGTCTATAGGCCACCAAATAGTAACAGGGTGGTAGGGCAGGCAATAAGCAAAGAAATAACGGATGCATGTAGAAATGGTACAGCGGTTATCATGGGAGATTTTAATCTGCATGTCGATTGGTTTAACCAGGTTGGTAAAGGCAGCCTTGAGGAGGCGTTTATAGAATGTGTCCGGGATAATTTCCTGGCACAGTATGTAATGGAACCTACAAGGGAACAAGCGGTCCTAGATCTGGTCCTGTGTAATGAGGCAGGATTGATTAATGATCTCATAGTTCGGGATCCTCTTGGAAGGAGCGACCACTATATGGTGGAATTTAAAATACAATTGGAGGATGACAAGGTAAAATCAAACACTAGTGTTTTGTGCTTAAACAAAGGCGATTACAATGGGATGAGAGAAGAACTAGCTAAGGTAGACTGGGAGCAAAGACTTCATGGTGAAGCAGTTGAGGAACAGTGGAGAACCTTCTGAGCGATCTTTCACAGTGTTCAGAAAAGGTTCATACCGACAAAAAAGAAAGACGGTAGAAAGGGGAAAAATCGACCGTGGATATCTAAGGAGGGGAGGGAGAGTATCAAATTGAAGGAAAAAACATACAAAGTAGCAAAAATTAGTGGGAGACTAGAGGACTGGGAAGTCTTTAGGGGACAACAGAAAGCTACTAAAAAAGCTATAAAGAAGAGTAAGGTAGACTATGAAAGTAAACTGGCTCAGAACATAAAAGCAGATAGTAAAAGCTTCTACAAATATATAAGACAAAAAAGAGTGGCTAAGGTAAATATTGGTCCTTTGGAAGATGAGAAGGGAGATTTAATAATAGGAGACGGGGAAATGGCTGAGGAGCTGAACAGGTGTTTTGGGTCAGCCTTCACAGTGGAAGACACAAATAACATGCCAGTGACTGATGGAAATAAAGATATGATAGGTGAGGACCTTGAGATGATTGTAATCACTAAGGAGGCAGTATTGGGCAAGCTAATGGGGCTAAAGGTAGACAAGTCTCCTGGACCTGATGGGATGCATCCCAGAGTGCTAAAAGAGATGGCTAGGGAAATTGTAAACGCACTAGTGATAATTTATCAAAATTCACTAGACTCTGGGGTGGTCCCAGAGGATTGGAAAGTAGCAAACGTGACACCACTGTTTAAAAAAGGAGTTCGGCAGAAAGCGGGTAAAATAGGCCGGTAAGCTTAGATTCCAGCATTTTCCCTACAACCGAAGTTATCATTAAGGAGGAAATAGCGGGGCACCTGGAGGGAAATTGTCCCATTGGGCAGATGCAGCATGGGTTCATAAAGGGTAGGTTGTGTCTGACTAATTTGGTAGAATTTTTTGAGGACGTTACCAGTGCAGTAGATAACGGGGAGCCAATGGATGTGGTATATCTGGATTCCCAGAAAGCTTTTGACAAGGTGCCACACAAAAGGTTGCTGCATAAACTAAAGATACATGGCATTGAGGGTAAAGTGGTAGCATGGGTAGAGGATTGGTTAACTAACAGAAAGCAGAGAGTGGGGATAAATGGGCGTTTCTCTGGTTGGCAACCTGTAACTAGAGGGGTCCCTCAAGGATCAGTGTTGGGCCCGCAGTTGTTCACAATCTACATAGATGATTTCGAGTTGGGGACCAAGTGCAATGTGTCAAAGTTTGCAGACGACACTAAGATGAGTGGTAAAGCAAAAAGTGCAGAGGATACCGGAAGTCTGCAGAAGGATTTGGATAGGTTAGGTGAATGGGCTAGGGTCTGGCAGATGGAATTCAATGTTGCCAAGTGTGAGGCTATCCATTTTGGGAGGAATGACAGCAGAATGGATTATTATTTAAACGGTAAGATGTTAAAACATGCTGCTGTGCAGAGAGACCTGGGTGTGCTGGTGCACGAGTCGCAAAAAGTTAGTGTGCAGGTGCAACAGGTGATTAAGAAGGCTAATCGAGTTTTGTCTTTCATTGCTAGAGGGATGGAGTTCAAGACTAGGGAGGTTATGCTGCAATTGTATAAGGTGTTGGTGAGGCCACATCTGGAGTATTGTGTTCAGTTTTGGTCTCCTTACCTGAGAAAGGACATATTGGCACTGGAGGGAGTGCAGAGAAGATTCACTAGGTTGATCCCAGAGTTGAGGGGATTAGATTATGATGAGAGGTTGAGAAGACTGGGACTGTACTCATTGGAGTTTAGAAGGATGCGGGGGGATCTTATTGAAACATATAAAAATATGAAGGGAATAGATAGGATAGATGCGGGCAGGTTGTTTCCACTGGTTGGGGAAAGCAGAACTAGGGGGCATAGCCTCAAAATAAGGGGAAGTAGATTTAGGACCGAGTTTAGGAGGAACTTCTTCACCCAAAGGGTTGTGAATCTCTGGAATTCCTTGCCCAGTGAAGCAGTTGAGGCTCCTTCTTTAAACGTTTTTAAGAAAAAGATAGATACCTTTCTAAAGAATAAAGGGATTCGGGGATATGGTGTACGGGCCGGAGAGTGGAGCTGAGTCCACAAAGATCAGCCGTGATCTCATTAAATGGTGGAGCAGGCTCGAGGGGCCAGATTACCTACTCCTGTTCCTAGTTCTTATGTTCTTATGCTATTTTTGATCCCATTCCTGTTCTGTGGAGAATGACGAGGACTGCATGGATATCATAGAATTCCTCCAGTGCAGAAGGAGGCCATTCGGCCCATCGAGTCGGCACCGGCCCTCTGAAAGAGCACCCTACCCAGGGCCATTTCCCCCACCCTATCCCCATAACCCCACCGAACCTAACCTTTGGACACTAAGGGGCAATTTATCATGGCCAATCCACCTAACTTGCACATCTTTGGGCTGTGGGAGGAAACCGGAGCACCCGTAGGAGACCCACGCAGACACTGGGAGAACGTACAGATTCCACACTGATGGTCACCCAAGATTGGGATCGAACCCCTTCCCTTTGGATGTATCCCACTGGATTGCCACACAGCCCCTTCCCATTGCATGGAATCCCAGTAGATCTCCCAATCCTGATTTCTTCCCAATTGGATAATGTTGTAGTGAAGCCATCAGAATATTCACTGCTATTAGTTACCCTGTCGGCCTCTCACCCTGGTTCACCCTCCCACCCTGATTGCTCCTTCATTGCTCTTATCTGACCGGCTTGTGCTTAGTGACCAAGTGTTGTCTTCTCTCCCTCAGCGGAAGAGGCACTACTGGAGGCTGGACTGCAAGTGCATCACTCTCTTTCACAATGACACAGGAAACAAGTATTATAAGGTAAGTGTTATAACCAGTGTTATAAGGTGAAGTCTGCTTCATGTGTGTGGATGGTCCTGTTGATACACTCAGTCTTAATGTCATGATAAATTGGAACATTTGAGCGAGATTGAAAGGGGGCAAGCGGCGGATGAACTTCCCGTTGGGCAGCAATTTGGAAAGTGGGATACTGGAAAATTAGCAGTCTGAATATCCTCATGCCACCCCCTGTCCCTCCCCCTACAATTTGGATGGGGACAGTGTAGAGGGAGCTTTACTCTGTATCTAACCCCGTGCTGTACCTGCCCTGGGAGTGTTTGATGGGGACAGTGTAGAGGGAGCTTTACTCTGTATCTAACCCTGTGCTGTACCTGTCCTGGGAGTGTTTGATGGGGACAGTGTAGAGGGAGCTTTACTCTGCATCTAACCCCGTGCTGTACCTGTCCTGGGAGTGTTTGATGGGGACAGTGTCGAGGGAGCTTTACTCTGTATCTAACCCCGTGCTGTACCTGTCCTGGGAGTGTTTGAAGGGGGCAGTGTAGAGGGAGCTTTACTCTGCATCTAACCCCGTGCTGTACCTGTCCTGGGAGTGTTTGATGGGGACAGTGTAGAGGGAGCTTTACTCTGCATCTAACCCCATGCTGTACCTGTCCTGGGAGTGTTTGAAGGGGACAGTGTAGAGGGATCTCTACTCCGTCTGCATCACACACTCCAAGTCTCGAGCACGGTTTGGGTTTGGCAGCGGAGTGGGAGGTGAGGTAGATCCCAATTCTAAACCTCTTTGTTTCTTCCCCATCTCTTCCTGTCTGCTCAGGAGATCCCGCTCTCGGAGATCCTGGGCGTGGAGCCCGCGCAGAACTTTGCTTCAGTTCCCCAGGGAGGCAACCCCCACTGTTTTGAGATCCGGACTGGCAGTGTGGTGTACTTTGTCGGTGAGAGCCCGTCCACCGTCCCGCGCCCAGCATCAAACTCCGGTGGGCCGAGCGTTGTGGCGGGTGGCGAGGAGGCCAGGGCGTGGGAGAGTGCGATTCGGCAGGCCTTGAAGCCGGTCATCTTCCAGGACACGGTCAACACCCAGGAACAGACGCCTCGCAGTAAGAGCTATTCCTCCGGCTAACTCTGCTCCAGTTAAATATTGGGGAAACAGAAACCTTTGTTTTTGATGACCGCTCCAAACTCCATTCTCTATCTGGTGACTTCCTCCCCCTCCCTGGCAACCGGCTGAGACGAAACTGTGCCGTTTGCAAGCTTGGTGTCGCGTTTGATCGAAATGAACTTCTGACCCTCTGTGCCATTGTTGAGTTGCCTCTTTCCACCTCTGTAATTTTGCTCTTCTTCACCGCTCTCTCCGCGAACTCAACTGCTGAAGCCCTCATTCGCCTCCTGGGCTTGACGATTCCAGCGCTGGCCTGCCTCCGCACACTTTTCCACGTCGTATTCCATCTGCCACTTCTTTGCCCACTCTCCTAGCCTGTCCAAGTCCTTCTGCAGCCCCCCTGCTTCCTCAATACTACCTGCCCCGAACCTACTCTCCAGCCCTTTCCACGGCAACTGAAGGACTTGTATTGACAAAGCATCCGTCACAAATTCGGGATATCGCAAAATTTGCCACAACCATGTAAAAGGCATTTCCTCAAAGTGCTCCATCGGGTGTATAAGCACGCGTGTACCTTTCGCCCTGAACAGGCTCCTGTATTGCAAAGCTCCCGCTGTAAGTAGCTTGAGCACGACAAGGTGGCACAGTGGTTGGCACTGCTGTCTCACAGCGCCAGGGACCCAGGTTCGATTCCCGGCCTCGGGTCACCGTCTGTGTGGAGTCTGCACTTTCTCCCCTGTCTGTATGGGTTTCCTCCGGGTGCTCCGGTTTCATCCCACAGTTCACCAGAAAGAGAATTGCTCTGAAGCCCCTTCCTATCAGAAACCAAAGGGTTTCGGAAGATTCATAGAACATAGAACAGTACAGCACAGTACAGGCCCTTCAGCCCACAATGTTGTGCCGACCATTTATCCTCATCTAAGATCAGCCTAACCTACACCCCTTCAATTTACTGCTGGCCATGTGCCTGTCTAAGAGTCGCTTAAATGTCCCTAATGACCCTGACTCCACCACCTCTGCTGGCAGTGCTTTCCACCCACCCACCACTCTCTGTGTAAAGAACCGACCTCTGACATCTCCATATATCTTCCTCCAATCACCTTAAAATGATGTCCCCTCGTGACAGCCATTTCCACCCTGGGGGAAAGTCTCTGGCTATCCGTTCTATCCATGCCTCTCATCACCTTGTACACCTCTATCAAGTCACCTCTCTGCCTTCTTTGCTCTAATGAGAAAAGCCCGAGTTCCCTCAACCTTTCTTCATAAGACATGCCTTCCAGTCCAGGCAGCATCCTGGTAAATCTCCTCTGCACCCTCTCCAAAGCATCCACATCCTTCCTACAATGAGGCGACCAGAACTGGACACAATATTCCAAGTGTGGTCTAAATAGAATTTTCTAAAGCTGCAGCAAAACCTCGCGGCTCTTAAACTCAATCCCCCTGTTAATGAAAGCAAACACACCATACGCCTTCTTAACAACCCTATCAACCTGGGTGGCAACTTTGAGGGATCTATGTACGTGGACCCCAAGATCCCTCTGTTCCTCCACACTTCCAAGAATTCTGCCTTTAACCCTGTATTCAGCATCCAAATTCGACCTTCCAAAATGAATCACATCACATTTATCAAGGTTGAACTCCATCTGCCACTTCTCAGCCCAGCTCCACTATCTACAACTCTCCCAACCACTGCACATCATTGTATTTGAATGATTCCTGGCGGCTGGCTCTGGGGTCTTTGATGAGGTTTGAACAAACACACAGGTGTCTGTCAACACTTCAATTGAGAAAAGGGCTTTTAAACTCGGTTTACTTGTTTATTTTCTAAATTTAGAGTTCTTTTTTTTTCCCAATTAAGGGGCAATTTAGCGTGGCCAATCCACCTACCCTGCACATCTTTGGGTTGTGGGGGCGAAACCCACGCAGACACGGGGAGAATGTGCAAACTCCACACGGACAGTGACCCAGAGCCGGGATCGAACCCGGGTCCTCGGCGCCGTGAGGCAGCAGTGCTAACCACTGTGCACCCCTTTAAACTCAATTTAAAGGTTAGAAAGCAAGAATGTACCTTTTGGTGCAGCTGTCCTTCAAATCCATCATTTTCACATTCGTGACGCAGGCGATCAGTAAAATCCCGCACGCACGTGCATTTGATCAGATGAGCTGTTTTTAGCGATCCTGCCGGAGGGTCGCTGTGCACTGGGCTCTTTAACCTCCGAGGACAGGTGGGTTTGGCACTGTATGTGAGCCAAGGCACCCCCTCGGACACTGCCGGGCTCAAATATCCGCCGTGAGGATTGAACCCTTGACCTTCTGACGGGGAGGGCACGCGTGCAGCTACCTTGGCATGTACTGCGGGTCAATTATTTACAACCTGGCTTTTTTACAATGCCAACCTGGACCCCTCAAGAACAGGATCGCTGATTTAAGCTCGTACATCTGGCTCCCCCGTGACCTGATTCAATAGCTTCTTCCCCCGTTAATCGTACTAAGATAGTTACAGTGCCACCTGCCGCCTTCCAGTAGCTTACCCAAGTGGCCATTCTTCGTGGATGAACGGTGAGGTTTTGGCAGGCTGTTCAACTCTGGAAGGCATCGCCCGCTTCCACACAGACACACGCGCGCTTACCCCCAGACTGGTGACCAGGAACCTAAAGCCTGGCTGCCCTCTGCAGTGTTGAAGTGCTGACGGACTGTCGCTGCCACTGCAATGGTATGGCCATGGTCGAGTGGGCACAGAGTGGGGAGAGAGTCTGGGACCTATGGCCGGTGCCTTTACCCAGTAAGAACAAAGTGGCTCAGTCTGTTTCTGATGTGCCTTTTTTTTCTCCTTCACTTTGCAGGACAGGCGTCGGTTAATTTCTCTGTGGCCAACAGTCAGATCATGGAAAACGTGGTGAGTGCTGGACAGTCAACGTGAGCACAAACTTGTTCACAACGTGACCATCACTTCAATCTCAATGAGGGCTGGCAGAATGAAGCTTCTCTTTATGGGTTTGCTCTAATATGGAATAGTGGGACAGTAACATGGAAGCCTTACTCTATGTCTAACCCCGTGCTGTACCTGTCCTGGGAGTGTTTGATGGGGACAGTGTAGAGGGAGCTTTACTCTGTATCTAACCCCGTGCTGTACCTGTCCTGGGAGTGTTTGATGGGGACAGTGTAGAGGAAGCTTTACTCTGTATCTAACCCCGTGCTGTACCTGTCCTGGGAGTGTTTGATGGGGACAGTGTAGAGGGAGCTTTACTCTGTATCTAGCCCCGTGCTGTACCTGCCCTGGGAGTGTTTGATGGGGACAGTGTAGAGGGAGCTTTACTCTGTATTTAACCCCGTGCTGTACCAGTTCTGGGAGTGTTTGATGGGGACGGTGTAGAGGGAGGTTTATTCTGTATGTAACCCCGTGCTGTACCTGTCCTGGGAGTGTTTGATGGGGACAGTGTAGAGGGAGCTTTACTCTGTATCTAGCCCCGTGCTGTACCTGCCCTGGGAGTGTTTGATGGGGACGGTGTAGAGGGAGCTTTATTCTGTATCTAACCCCGTGCTGTACCTGTCCTGGGAGTGTTTGATGGGGACAGTGTAGAGGGAGCTTTACTCTGTATCTAGCCCCGTGCTGTACCTGCCCTGGGAGTGTTTGATGGGGACGGTGTAGAGGGAGCTTTATTCTGTATCTAACCCCGTGCTGTACCTGTCCTGGGAGTGTTTGATGGGGACAGTGTAGAGGGAGCTTTACTCTGTATCTAGCCCCGTGCTGTACCTGCCCTGGGAGTGTTTGATGGGGACCGTGTAGAGCGAGCTTTACTCTGTATTTAACCCCGTGCTGTAACTGTCTTGGGAGTGTTTGATGGGGACGGTGTAGAGGGAGCTTTATTCTGTATCTAACCCCGTGCTGTGCCTGTCCTGGGAGTGTTTGAAGGGGACAGTGTAGATGGAGCTTTATTCTGTATCTAACCCCGTGCTGTACCTGTCCTGGGAGTGTTTGGTGGGAACAGTGTTTGAGACACTTTCTTTCTGACTGGAGTCCCTCACCATATTCTCCTCTCTCTAGGATATTGCGACCGTCTATCAGATCTTTGCCGATGAGGTGCTTGGATCAGGACAGTTTGGTATTGTTTATGGAGGTGAGCCTGTCTCTTAGTTACTCGCATGTTGGACGCTGGGTGTAGTTGGCCCAGGCACTCAGACTGAGAGTTAGCGTCGGTCTGAGAGTCAGCATTAATCTATTGTTTTTTTTTGTTTTGTTTTTATAAATTTTGAGTACCCAGTTTTTCCAATTAAGGGGCAATTTAGCGAGGCCATCACATCTTTGGGTTGTGGGGGTGAGACCCACGCAGACTCGGGGAGAATGTGCAAACTCCACACGGACAGTGACCCAGAGCCGGGATCGAACCCGGGACCTCGGTGCTGTGAGGCAGCGGTGCTAACCCACTGTGCCACCGTGCGGCCCAATCTATTGTTAACTGTTCCTGTCTGGTTGGTCCATGAACAATGGAACAGGAGGAGTCCATTCAATCCCTCTTGTATCTGTTCCTCCATTCAGTTAGATCGTGTCTGATCTGTATCTTAACTCCCTTCGATACACATCCCATTCCTAACAAAAGCCTAAAATGATTTTTCAAAATTTCCAGTGCCCCCCTCTCAAAGGTTTTGGGAGATGGGGGGGGGGGCGGGGGTAGAGTTCCAGATTACTACCAGCCTCCATGTGAAGACCTCAGTCTGTTCATTTGACAGCAGCAGCAGCGCCCCCTGAGTTAGGGAGGAGTAAAGCCAGCCCAAGTCACTTGATCCCTCGCTCGAGACCTCGGCGATGGAAGTGGAGAATTCCCGACTGTGGTGATTAACTCTGGGCGAGGGTATAGATGAATATAGGACAAAGGTGGGTGAGCGGAGTCCAGGAACCAATCGGCCGCCACCAGTTGAACCAGAGAGAGGGCTTGAGGGGCTGAATGGCTTCGGCCTAAAATAGCGTCAGGGCTGTCCACGATGCCCGCTGCAGCGGAATAACTTGTGTGTGTATATTGGGGGTGGACAGGTGAGACCTGAACCTCCGTGAGGAGTTGGGGGGCCCCCTTCTGGGAGAGCAGGAGGAGGGTGGGAACTAGCAGTCATGTGGGAACCGGGATAGAATATCAAATAGAACCACAAAAGGGGTCCAGAGGATGCACATATTTATACCCTGGGGTTCTCATGAGGAGCACTGTTAATTTGGACTGCCAGGCAGTGATATTAAGTAAAGTGAGGTCATTCCTAATAAGCAGAGTACAGGCGGTGCCCAACCAGCCTTCGCCTGCAAAACCCAACACTAAACGTCTGCTGTTAGATATTGTTCTCACGATCGGGCAGCACTGGCTGAACAATCCTGAGTGCGCTATAGCTACACAAACAACCAATCTAAAATAACCAGTGGAGCTCGGAACATGGCTTGCTCAAAGCGACGTACATTCATACACGGGGACCCATTCTCTGCAAACAAAAGGCATACGACGTCCATAAGTCTTGGACCTATTTTGAATTATCAGGGAGCTTGGGGAGCCTATAGTCACCCATTGCTCTTTCCAGGGCAACGCCTCAGCCAATCAAAGGCGACTTGCCAACCAATCAGCACTTGTTTTCTCCTCGAGAATAAAGGGTTGCGATTGTTTGAAATTTGGTATTCTTGTGTCTGTCCAGTGGGCAGCAGGGTGGCACAGTGGTTAGCACTGTGGCCTCACGGCGCCGAGGTCCCAGGTTCGATCCCGGCTCTGGGTCACTGTCCGTGTGGAGTTTGCACATTCTCCCCGTGTCTGCGCGGGTTTCGCCCCCACAACCCAAAGATGTGCAGGGTAGGTGGATCGACCGCGCTAAATTGCCCCTTAATTGAAAAATAATTAATTGGGTACTCTTTTTATAAAAAAAAAAAAAAAAAAATTTTTTTTTAAAAATTCTTGTGTCTGTCCTGATATGTGCGAAACGGAAATCATTGGCAACATATCTCATCTCTGCTTACAATAATTATACTTAAAAAGGAAAGTTTACAGGGATGTCGGCCACTGCTGGGCTCAGTGACCTCTTTCTGTGCCGTAGACTTGTTGCAATTTGATTTATTTACCCGGCTTGCCTGGCAGAGTCAGCATGGCTGCAGTGGGTGAAGGATCTCCTCTTGTGCCGCGTGGTGCTATGCACTGACGGCCTGCTCTTCGTCTTCCAGGTAAACACAGACAAACTGGGCGGGACGTGGCCATCAAGGTGATCGACAAGCTGCGCTTCCCAACCAAGCAGGAGAATCAGCTCCGCAACGAGGTGGCAATCCTCCAGGTGAGCTCTGTTGCTCTTTTTAACCTTAGTCCATTTGCTCTGTTTAGGTCACCTTTGCTCATGAGTCGCCAGGTATCTTTATGATACCGCCACATGGTTCAAGTTCAGGTTATGATTAATAACACAGCACACCGCTTAGTAAGGATTAAAACAACTGTCATTTATTATATACAACAAGCAATATTAATACCCTAATACTTTCTATATAATAAACCTATCACTACTGGCCAATACTTAACTTAGGAAGAGCCCACCAGGTCAGGGAAACGAATGGCTTGCCCAATCAAATCTGGCCCGCGGGATTCAAAAGGCTGCTACAGGTCGGTGGCTAGGTGTCTCTACCGGATAGCGATCGCTGGATTCAAACTTACTATACACGGTGGCTGGTCTTGCGAAGGTCTCGAGCAGGCGAAGAGGAGAGAGAGCGAGATCTGAACTTGGACCTTCACTTTTATAGGGCCCAGGGGCTTCCCGCCTCCCGGGGCGGCCCTTGACCCTGAGTCCCAAGTGATTGGATTCTGTCCCCAATCCCTGGGGTCGATGTGTCCAATGGTGAGGCGTTTCCTCGATCGGGGGGGGTGGTCGCTCACCTGTCTTTGTTTCGGCCACTGCAGGCGCCGACAGGTCTGGCCCGGTATTCAATTGCTAATATGTTGCAATTGTTCCCGGGGATAGCCGATTTAACGGTGGATGTCTGAGCAGATTAGGTGTAAACAGTCCTGAATGCAACTGTGAATACCTGGGTTGATGGGCTGTTGATAGCCCTGAGTATTGATCTGGGCCGACTTCCCCAGAGCCGAATATGCAAAACTGTCTGCTGCTGCCTGCTTGTGTCTTCTTGGCTGCTTTTCCTAACAGTCTTTCGGGTTAGCCGTTATAAACTGGGTTTTGGTCAGATTAATCGGAACGCAGCCATTTTACATGGCTACAGCTCCGGCTTGGGAAGAAGCCATTTCTGTCAGAGTGTGTCCGGAACTTCTCCGCACCTGAGTGCACAGCCTGGGCCTACTCCAGTGCGATTAGTGTTGAAACCCAAATCCATCGCCCTTGGTATCTCTGGACTTCAGTATTCCTGGCTTTTGCCCCCCCTCGCTATAAACCCGGGTTTGCTTGTGCCACTATCCCAACTCGTACCAACTCCTCTCCGCCCACCGCTCGCTACCTGTGTTCGCCAACCTGCACCAACGCCCATTCAAAGCAAAGCTTTGATTTTTCAAATTCCCTTTGTTGATTTCAAATCCCCTCCTTGGCCTCTTGTTTAATCTCTGTTTTAAAGATCACTGAGTGCTTTTAAGACAGAGATAGAGAGGTTCCTGATTAATAAAGGGATCAGGGGTTTATGGGGAGAAGGCAGGAGAATGGGATTGAGAAAAATATCAGCCATGATTGAATGGCGGAGCAGACTCAATGGGCCGAGTGGCCTTATTCTGCTCCTATGTCTTATGGTCCCTCTCTCTCTCTCTGTGACCCTCCTTTGCGCCGCCTGAGAGACTGGTGAAGGCAAATTCAACTGGAGCATTCAAGAGATTATGAGACGGTTCCCCGCAGGGGAAGAGTCTGCAGACGTGATGGGACCATTTGCACTGGAGCGATTCTGAGACACTGGGAACAGGAACGGTTCATTCGATTCCTTGAGGGTTTACCAACCACTCCAAACTTAAAAAAAAAATTTTTTTTCGAGTACCCAATTCTTTTCCAATTAAGGGGCAATTTAGCGGGGCCAATCCACCTACCCTGCACATCTTTGGGTTGTGGGGGTGAAACCCACGCAGACACGGGGAGAATGTGCAAACTCCACACGGACAGTGACCCAGAGCCCGGGATCGAACCTGGGACCTCGGTGCCGTGAGGCAGCAGTGCTAACTCACTGCGCCACCGTGCTGCCCTGCCAAACGTAACCTTGAGGCCCTGCCACTCGAAGAGGTTTCTGAATACGAAATCTGCTCCAAAACGAAAATGTTTTATTGGAAAGTGCACGAAACGGGGGATTACTGTACTGCGTTAACGACGCTATAAAAATCCATGTTGGTATGAGCATTGTCAATCGGTTCCTGTTCTGCAAACAGGGCGTAATTGAGAGATCTGATGTACTGGCTTCAGTTGCCACTAAAGATGCCACACGACTAGCGGAGGAGCGGGGGGGGGGGGGGGGGGGGCTCTCCCCCTGGTACCCTGGCCAACACGGTTCCAAATGCAGCACTCTCGCTCTGAGGCGGAAGGGACCTCACTGTGCACAAATTGGCTGACACAGTTCAACATTACGTTCAGAAGTATAGGAACAGGAGCCATTCAGCCCATCGGGCCTGCTCCGCCATTCAATACGATCATGGCCGATCGGACACTTCAATGACTTTTACACCCACTGTCCACACAACCCTTTACATCGTTGCTAATCAGAAATCTGACAATCTCTGCTTTGGACGTACTCAATGACGGAGCTTCCGCAGCCTCTGGGATCGAGAATTCCAAAGATTCACCACCCTCTGTGTGAAGACATTTCTCCTCGTCTCGGTCCGAAGTGGTACCTCGGTGTTCTTGTCCGTAAGTCACTGAAGGTTAACATGCAGGTGCAGCAAGCTATTAGGAAGGCTTGAGGAATGTTAGCCTTTATCACAAGAGGATTTGAGTAGAGGAATAGTGACGTCTTGCTTCAATTGTATAGAAACTTGGTCAGATATTATTGGCCACGCTAAATTGCCTCTCTTTTTTTTAAAATTTAGAGTACCAAATTAATATTTTCCAATGAAGGGGCAATTTAGCGCGGCCAATCCACCTACCCTGCACATCTTTGGGTTGTGGGGGTGAGACCCACGGAGACACGGAGAGAATGTGCAAACTCCACACGGACAGTGATCCAGAGCCGGGATCGAACCTGGGACCTCGGCTCCGTGAGGCAGCTGTGCTAACCACTGTGCTGCCCCGCTAAATTGCCTCTTAATTGAAAACCATGAATTGGTTACTCTAAATTTATTTTTAAAAATAAATAAATGAAGACCCTTGGGAAGGTGCAACAAAGCTGAGTAGTTGCCATACCAGGCTGTGATGCAGCCAGAATGAAAATGTAACAGTCGGTAATAATTCTGATGAGGAATTCCGGGAAAGCAGTGATCAGAAGGATAGTAGAGAGAGATTTCTAGAAGAGATGGTGATTTAGTGGTTACCATAATCTTTATTGTCCGAAGTAGGCTTACATTAACACTGCAATGAAGTTACAGTGGAAAGTCCCTAGTCGCCACACTCCGGCGCCTGTTTGGGTACACAGAGGGAGAATTCAATATGTCCAATTGTAAAGTCCCTGGACTAGTAATCCAGAGGCCCCAGATTAATGCTCTGGAAGACATTGGGTTCAAATCCCGTGAGGAATTTAAATTCACTGAATAAAATCCGTCTCAGTAACGGCGACCGTGACAACTAACGTCGATTGGGCAGCACGGCAGCATTATGGATAGCACAATTGCTTCACAGCTCCAGGGTCTCAGGTTCGATTCCGGCTTGGGTCACTGTCTGTGCGGAGTCTGCACATCCTCCCGGGTGCTCCGGTTTCCTCCCACAGTCCAAAGATGTGCAGGTTAGGTAGATTGGCCATAATAAATTGCCCTTAGTGTCCAAAATTGCCCTTAGTGTTGGGTGGGGATGCTGGGTTATGGGGATAGGGGGGAGGTGTTGACCTTGGGTAGGGTGCTCTTTCCAAGAGCCGGTGCGGACTCGATGGGCCGAATGGCATCCTTCTGCACTGTAAATTCTATGATAATCTATGATTGTCGTAAAAACCCATCTGGCTCACTAATGCCCCTTTAGGGGAGGAAATCTGCCGTCCTTACCCGGTCTGGCCTACACGTGACTCCAGACCCACAGCAATGTGGTTGACTTTCAACTCACCGGGCCTGGCAAGCCGCTCACTTCAAGGGCAGTTCGCAAAAATAGCCAGCGCCGCCCACGTCCCGCGGATGAATTTTTTTAATTAAGGGGAGGTTTCCGATGAGGCCACGCGGGAGAGAGGCGGCCTTGCAGACGGGGTGTGGAGGGAGCTGTTGTTGACGGAGTCACTCGCCTAAATGCTACATTTACCCCTGGGGTAACTTGTGAACCTTTCGATGCACAGGGCCTGCGTCACCCTGGAGTGGTCAACCTGGAATGCATGTTTGAGACGCCCGAGAAGGTCTTTGTCGTCATGGAGAAGCTCCACGGCGACATGTTGGAGATGATTCTGTCCAGCGAGAGAGGACGCCTGCCAGAAAGAATCACCAAATTCATGATCACACAGGTAACTGGCTTTATCCACCTGATATTTCCTGACCCCCTTTTGTTTTCAGTAATATGCATTTCTGTTTAGCACAGGGCTAAATCGCTGGCTTTGAAAGCAGATCAAGTCAGGCCAGCAGCACGGTTCGATTCCCGTACCAGCCTCCCCAAACAGGCGGCAGAATGTGGCGACTAGGGGCTTTTCACAGTAACTTCATTTGAAGCCTACTTGTGACAATAAGCGATTTTCATTCATTTCATTTCATTTCCTGTTTGAGAATTTTCATAGAATCAGTGATACCCGACAGTGCAGAAGGAGGCCATTGAGCACATCGAGTCAGCACTGACCCTTTGAACGAGCACCCTACCAGGCCCAATCCCCCACTCTATCCCCGTAGCCCCACCTAACCTGCACATCTTTGGACTGTGGGAGGAAACCGGAGCACCCGGAGGAAACCCACGCACACACGGGGAAGAACGTGCAAACTCCACACAGACAGTCACCCGAGGCCGGAATTGAACCCGGGTTCCTGCTGCTGTGAGGCAGCAGTGCTAACCACTGTGCCGCCAATATTTTATGGGTTTTTTTCAAAGTTAATTCATGGGGCAGGCAAAATAATTGAAAATAGAATTAAGCTGCAGTATTGCTTTATCCCAGCAGATGGTGCTGCTGAGACCCATGGATTGGTAACTCTTCATCGCCACCAGGGGGATGTTTGTTGTATTGCAGCAGTTCCATTTAACAACTTGCATTTATATGGCACCAGTCACACCCACCCATTGGGCTGTAAAGGGTCTATCCTGATGTTTACGCTTCACGCCACTTGCCTCCCACCTTAATTCATCTTTCCTGATCGACATGATCTTGAGTATTTGAAGGGGTGAGAGGGGTTTAGGGGAGGGAATTCTAACCCGGACTGTGGGGGAAAGCGGAGCACCCGGACGAAATGGGGAGAACGTGCAAACTCCACACACACAGTCACCCAAGGCCGGAATCAAACCGGGGTCACTGGCGCTGTGAGGCAGCGGCGGTAACCAGCGTGCCGCCCACTAAAGTATTCTCAAAGTAGAGAATTAAGTATTTTTTGTGCGTATTAAATGTCGCCACAGTCCCAGATGACCATAGATGGCTTTCCCCTTTAAGGGGAGGGAGGGGGGGGGGGGGTGGAGAGAGCTGACCACCCCTCGGGCGAGGGGCAAGGTGGAGAAGGATAACCTCAGCCGGTGCGGGGATGGAACCCGGGCTGCTGGCCTCGCTCCAGCCGTCTAGCCCGCTGAGCTAAGCCGGCCCCCTTGGACTCGCCTCCCCGTGTCCCCGCGCCTAGCCTAGAGGCTAGGTTGTCACGGTCTGTCCCTGCCACAATATGGGAGAAACACCAGCATTGGTCCAAGGGGAATGGGTGGGATGGGATGTGCTGGCGCTGACTGTCCGCGATTCAGTGGGACAGGCCTCTGAGCCTAGCCCCTCGCCTGGTTAAGCCCAAGGACCATGATTTTTTATTTGTACTTTGGTTTCTGCAGATTCTTGTGGCGCTCCGGCACCTGCACTTCAAGAACATCGTGCACTGCGACCTCAAACCAGAAAATGTGCTACTGGCGTCGGCCGAACCCCTCCCTCAGGTGGGTAACCATAGCGACCAGGTTGGCCACCATGATGGCCCCTTCCATTCTCGGGCAGTTTTCTGGCCACGTTCTCTTGGAAACTGAGTTCCGCGGACACTTCCCCGAGGCCAGTAACACGTCCACGTGGTCCAGGGCCCGTGTTGATGGGTTATTTGGCTGTCGGCCATCATTGCAGGGCCCAAGTCTCTCAACTTGCCAGAACAGGTCAGCGGCTAGAGATTCTGCGGAGAGTAACTCACCTCCTGACTCCCGTAAGCCCGTCCACCATCTACAAGGCACAAGTCAGGAGTGTGATGGACTCTCCACTTGCCCGGATGAGCGCAGCTCCCAACAACACTCAAGAAGCTCAACACCATCCAGGACAAAGCAGCCCCGCTTGATTGCTCCCCCCTTCCACAAACATTCACTCCCTCCACCACCGACGCGCAGTGGCAGCCGTGTGTACCGTCTACAAGATGCACTGCAGTAAAAGCCAAGGCTCCTTCAAACCCGCGAGCCCAGCCTCCGAGAGGGACGAGGGCAGCAGATGCTTGGGGAACACCACCAGCTACACCTGCGTCCCCACCACCACCACCCTTTGAGCCACTCACCACCCTGACTTGGAAATATATCGGCCGTTCCTTCACTGTCGCCGGGTCAAACTCCCTCCCTAACAGCATAGCAGGTGTACCTACACCACAAGGGACTGCAGCGGCTCAAGAAGGCGGCTCACCCCCCCCTCCCACCTCCTCAAAGGGGCAATTAGGGATGGGCAAAAAATGCTGCCCTGGAGCATAAAACATAAGGCAAACCCAGTGGAGACTGGGGAGCAGTTAAACCAGGGCCCATCCCAGCCTGGTCTGCACTTTCCACACATGACCATTGGAGGGAGCTGCTGTGCGGGGGTGTTCGGCGACCCTGCCCGGGCAGTGACACTGGGCTAGCTCAGGGGCAAAGGAAAGGGCAGTGGAGACTGGTGATGTGTTGTACCAGGGGCAAGTACCCGTGGCAAGGGTGGAGGGTTTTATTTACCACCGTAACCAGGCTGCTTAACGGTACCCGGCTGCAATGATTTCCTTTTGTACAATCAGAATTGAAATGTTGGACATGAAGGGTTTGCCTAAAGCTGAAATAAAATTCCTTCCGAGAATTGAATAAAATCAGAATAATCTGTCACAAGAGACATGGTTTACAAGAAATAGAATAACTTGTACCTGTTGCTGTATCTGTCAATAAATAACCACCGATTCTCGCCCCTCTCTTTCTCCCGCGCCCTCCTCCCCCCAACGCGCTGTTCCAGGTTAAACTCTGTGATTTTGGCTTTGCTCGTATCATCGGGGAGAAATCGTTTCGCCGATCGGTGGTGGGGACACCTGCCTATCTGGCACCCGAGGTTCTGTTGAATAAAGGCTACAACCGCTCTCTGGACATGTGGTCAGTGGGGGTGATCCTGTACGTTAGCCTCAGTGGTACCTTCCCCTTCAATGAGGATGAGGACATCAACGACCAGATTCAGAACGCTGCCTTCATGTACCCGCCAAACCCCTGGAAGGAGATTTCACGGTTAGGTGAGTGTCAGATTTGGAGATAGATGTTGGGGAGGAGGGGGGGGGGGGGAGGAGTCTTTGGGTGGTGTATGATTTGGTGGCAAGGCAGTGTGCGACGGAGCCTTGTACCTAACCCCTGTCCTGGGAGTGTTTGATGGGGACAGGGTAGAGGGAGTTTTGCTCCATATCTAACCCTGTGCTGTATCTGTCCTGGGAGTGTTTGATGGCGACAGTGTAGAGGGAGTTTTACTATGTATCTAACCCCGGACTGTACCTGTCCTGGGAGTGTTTGATGGGGACAGTGTAGAGGGAGATTTACTCTGTATCTAACCCCGTGCTGTACCTGTCCTGGGAGTGTTTGACGGGGACAGTGTAGAGGGAGCTTTACTCTGTATCTAACCCCGGACTGTACCTGCCCTGAGAATGTTTGATGGGGACAGTGTAGAGGAAACTTTACTCTGTATCTAACACCAGACTGTACATGTCCTGGGAGTGTTTGATGGGGACAGTGTAGAGGGAGCTTTACTCTTTCTCTAACCCCGGACTGTACCTGTCCTGGGAGTGTTTGATAGGGACAGTGTAGAGGGAGCTTTACTCTGTATCTAACCCCATGCTGTACCTGCCTGGGAGTGGTTGATGGGGACAGTGTAGAGGGAGCGTTCCTCTGTATCTAACCCTGGGCTGTACCTGTTCTGGGAGTGTTTGATGGGGACAGTGTAGAGGGAGCTTTCCTCTGTATCTAACCCTGGGCTGTACCTGTCCTGGGAGTGTTTGATGGGGACAGTGTAGAGGGAGCTTTACTCTGTATCTAACACCGTGCTGTACCTGTCCTGGGAGTGTTTGATGGGGACAGTGGCCGTCTACAATGGTTTGTGATCCAACCCCAATACTATTTTGATAAATGTCAGAGAGGAGAGATACTGAAATCCAGGACCTGCCCACTTCCTTTTCTCGTGCAAACTGTGGTTCCCTTTGAAATTTTGTATTCTTGTATCTGTCCTGATGGGTGCAAGGTGAAAAGCTTTGACAGCATGTCTCTATTTTCAGCAATACTGAAAACTTTACTCTTTCAGGCACTGACCTCATCAACAACTTGCTCCAGGTGAAAATGAGGAAGCGATACAGCGTGGACAAGTCTTTGAGTCATCCATTCCTGCAGGTAACTGCTGCATCCAATAGTGTGAGAGGGGCGGAGCCTGATGGCAGTCTTTTGAGCCGGATAGACATGGGTTCAAGTCCCACTCCAGGAACTGATCCTGTGATCTAGGCTGGCATTTCAGTGCAGCGCCATGAGCGTCGGATTCCGAGCCGTTTGCTGTTTGTGTTCAAGATGCCTAGCCACAGGAGAGCACGGTGGCGCAGTGGTTAGCACTCCAGCTTCACGGCGTCGAGGTCCCGGGTTCGATCCCGGCTCTGGGTCACTGTCTGTGTGGAGTTTACACATTCTCCCCGTGTCTGCGTGGGTCTCACCCCCACAACCCAAAGATGTGCAGGGTAGGTGGATTGGCCACGCTAAATTGCCCCTTAATTGGGAAAAAGGAATTGGATACTCTAAATTTTTTTTCATTTAAAAAAAATGCTTATCCACCTTTTTGAAAAGGTTCTGGAGGCTCTCCTGGGCTAAACATTCCACCTGAGTGCTGCGCACACCGGGCAATGGGACTTTTCATTGGTCTGACTCACCGCTGACCATTCCGCCCAGCTGGCTCCGACTTGCACCTTCTGTTTTATGTGGGTCTCCTACTTTACCCTCTATCAGGAGGATATCCTTCTATTCCTCTCTCTCTCTCCATCTGTCTCTATTCTCTCTCTCTTATCTCTCTTTTCTCTCTCCCTCTCTCCTTTCTCTCTCTCTCTCTTTTCTGTCTCTCTCTCTCTTTCTTTTCTCTCTCTCTCTCTTTTCCCTCTCTCTTTTCCCTCTCTTTTCTCCCTCTCTCTCTTTTCTCTCCCTGTCTCCTTTCTCTTCTCTCCTCTATTGTCTCTTTCCTCCCTCTCTTTACTCCTCTCTCTCTTGTCTTTCTTTCTCGCTCTCTATTCTCCGCTCTCTCCTCTCTCTTTTCTCTTCTCTCTTTTCTCCCTCTCTTTTCTCTCTTCTCTCTCTCTCTCTCTCTCTCTCTCTCTCTCTCTCTCATTTCTCCTTTCTCTTGTCTCATCTCTCCTCTCTCTCTCTCTCTCTCTCTCTCTCTCTCTCTCATTTGTCTTCTCTCTCTCTCTCACTCCTCTCTCTCTCTTTCTCCTCTCTCTCTCCTCTTTCTCCTCTCTGTCTCCTCTTTCTCCTCTCTCTCTCGCTTTCTCCTTTCTCCCCTTCTCTCTCTCTCTCTTTCTCCTCTCTCTCTCTCTCTCTCTCTCTCCTTTCTCCTTTCTCCTCTCTCTCTCGCTTTCTCCTTTCTCCCCTTCTCTCTCTCTCTTCTCTCCCTCTTTCTCCTCTCTCTCTCTCTCTCTCCTTTCTCCTTTCTCCTCTCTCTCTCTTTCTCCTTTCTCCCTCTCTTTCTCCTCTCTCTCTTTCTCCTCTCTCTCTCTCTCTCTCTCTCTCTCTCTCTCTCTCTCTCTTTCTCTTCTGTCTCTCTTTCTCCTCTCTCTCTCTCTTTCTCCTTCTCTCTCTCTCTCTCCTTCTCTCTCTCTCTCTCTCTCTTTCTCCTCTCTCTCTCTTTCTCCTCTCTCTCTCTTTCTCTTCTGTCTCTCTTTCTCCTTTCTCTCTCTTTCTCCTTTCTCTCTCTTTCTCCTTTCTCTCTCTCTCTCTCTCTCTCTCTTTTTCTCTCTCTCCTGTGCTCATCGATTTCCCCCGGGAATGTGTCTATGTTGTTCATCTCCACACTTTTATTTTCTTTGAGAAGTGCTGAGGCGGTCCATCGATTTAAAAACCTTCCCAAATTCTTGGTGTAACAGTTTTGCGCCTCTGTTCTGGAACCCACCTGGGATGTTGGGAAAGCTGCTGTGGTCTCCCGTTTCCCCCTCCGACCCCTCCCTCTTTCATCACCGGGAGAATCCTGGGGAGGGAGATTGACGACGAGGTTGGGGGGGGGGGGGGGGGGGGGAGAGATTCCAGGGATTATCCGAGGGGATTGAGAGGAGGGGATGAAACCCAATGGGGGAACGGCTGGGGGAGGGGAGGTAGAGGGGTTGGGGGAATGCCATGGTCGGAGGGGAAGGTGCAGTGGGTCCTGGAGGGAGGGGAGAGCCTCCTGTGGGGCGCCAGGCGTTGGGATGAGAACGGACTCAAACGCCACATGCCAACTTTGGATCCAAGCTCACTTTTCCCAAATGGGCACTGGTCAGCTTTCAGGCCAGTGAGAGTCGGGGTTTTGATGGGCGAGGGAGCATTGGGCCTGAGATAACTTCTGTTCTGCCCCGTGTCGTCCAGCAGGTGTCACTGGGTAGTAACGAGGAGCTCCCTCTGTCCCCAGGCAAGAATGAAAGATTTGTATTCACGTGGCGCCTTTAGCAAAGTCCGGTGTCCCAGTGCCAGTGAGGTTATCTCTTGAAGTGTAGTCACCGTGACTTCCCAGCATGGGAATCCCAATGGGTGCACAGCAAGCTCCCACAGGCAGCAATGTGAAGATTTGAGCCAAGGCCAAGCCCTGTAGCGTTGGGGTCCGGTGGAGGCCCCTGACGTTGAGGAGGTCCTACTAATTCAGTGAGGGCCAGCGATCTCCGCGGCCAGCATGGTGCCATCACGTGCACAAAGCCTTTGGGTGGAGGAAGAGGCCTCGGTTCCCCTCCCCATCCTTCTGTGAGGTGACACCCCTTTCAACCTAGCACAGGGTAGGGTTGGCCTGGAGCCTCTGGGAATTGAAGCCCAGCCTCCAGGTCACTGCTGTGCGCGACCCGGGAGGAAAATTATGGGGATGTTAAAAATACTTCTGTTTTTCCATCATTTTCTTTGAAAATTCCTCTTTACCAGATA
This sequence comes from Scyliorhinus torazame, assembly GCF_047496885.1. NCBI lineage: Eukaryota > Metazoa > Chordata > Chondrichthyes > Carcharhiniformes > Scyliorhinidae > Scyliorhinus > Scyliorhinus torazame. Next base: position 17,330,107 of record NC_092731.1, on the reverse strand, counting down.
CAAAACCAGATATGCTACTAGGGCAGCACGGTAGCATTGTGGATAGCACAATTGCTTCACAGCTCCAGGGTCCCAGGATCGATTCCCGGCTTGGGTCACTGTCTGTGATGAGTCTGCACATCCTCCCCGTGTGTGCGTGGGTTTCCTCCGGGTGCTCCGGTTTCCTCCCACAGTCCAAAGATGTGCAGGTTAGGTGGATTGGCCGTGATAAATTGCCCTTCGTGTCCAAAATTGCCCTTCGTGTTGGGTGGGGTTACTGGGTTATGGGGAGGGTGAGGGTGCTCTTTCCAAGAGCCGGTGCAGACTCGATGGGCCGAATGGCCTCCTTCTGCACTGTAAATTCTATGAAATTGGAAATGGGGGTTAGAAAAGGCAGTTTGGGTGACAGTCAAACATCATCTTATTGAGAAATGAGTCTTCTTGCTTTCTGATTGGTGGAGGATGGACATATTGACCGAATAATAATAACAATCTTTATTGTCACATGTAGGCTTACATTTTTAAATGTACCCAATTCATTTTTTCCAATTATGGGGCAATTTAGCGCAGCCAATCCACCTACCCTGCACATCTTTGGGTTGTGGGGGTGAAACCCACGCTGACACTGGGAGAATGTGCAAACTCCACACGGACAGTGACCCAGGGCCGGGATCGAACCTGGGACCTCGGCGCCATGAGGCAGCAGCGCTAACCCCTCTAGAAATACATTTAATCGCAGTTGGCTACCCTAGAACAGGAACGCGAGCCACCTTTGAACCTGCTTTTTGATAAGTAATGCTTTTTCTCTCCCCTCCCCCACCTCGCCCCCACACCTACAGGACCACCAGACATGGCTGGATTTGCGGGAGCTGGAGTGTAAGATGGGAGAGAGGTACCTGACTCACGAGAGTGATGACTCGCGCTGGGAGCAGTTCAGCCAGGGACGTAACCTCCAGTACCTGCCCCACTTGGCCAACCAGCCGCGCCCCGGAGACGGAGCGGGGTGTGACGATGTACAGAGAATCAGCGAGAGGGTTAGCATCCTATGAACTCGGTCCCGAGAGTCCGTGAGAGATCTTCCCACGTAGACGCACACACGCTCCAGTGCTGCACCTTCTGACGTCGCGGAGGCTTTGAGTGTGACTCATCTGATTGGAGGGGCCTCGCTGGAAGTGGACCAAGGCTGCCTTCTGGACCAGTGCCCTTCCCACTGCCGTTTGGGATCACAAGATGTACTCTCGGGGAATGTGAAAATCTAATTTATGGTGGATGCGAGGGAGGGAACGTGTACCTAATTATCCTCCACAACTAAACACCATTGGGCTGGGGGGGGGGGGGGGGGGGGTCTTACAGGAAAATTGTTACTGGCCAATGAGCTAAGCTGCTAATCTCCTCTCTGTAGGGACGTGGGTGGGGGGTGGGTCATGAGAATGTAACCGTATTTGGGAAGGACTATTTGGGGAAAGGTGCGACATGCCTGCGAGAATGGGCAGCTGTAAACTTTTTCTTTTAAGAAGGTTTTAATTTTTTTAAATCTAATTTACGAGGGCCTTAAAAAAAATTTTTTAATCCCTTTTTTTTCTTTCTTCCCTGTTCTTTATTCCCCCCACCCCCACCCACCTCACCATCCCATAAAATATCCCTTCGGTTCAGCAGCTTGGCGCGGGAGGGGGTGCGTCGTAGTCTGATTGAAGTTAACGTTCGATTTGGTCACTTCCTGGGTGAGTGGGGGGAGGGGAGGGGAGGTGAAAGATGGGATGACCCCTCAATTGAACCCCCCTCCCCCACCCCCCCCCCCATCACCATCCACTTATCTACCCAACCAGCTACAGAGTTCCGACTCCGATCTTTCAACGTGACACGCCTGGGATATGTGGCCGCCATTTCCAAGATGGCTGATTGAACGTGGGAGGGGTGTCCTAAAAAGGCTTTGAAAGAGCCCCCCCTGAGCCTGAATCTTTGGGTGGGGGAAGGGAGGGGAGGAGGATGGGTCTCGTTACGAGGTATTATAGTATAAAGCTCTCGCCGTGAGCAATTCGCAGGTGAACACGCATGGGGTGGGACACACCCGGAGGCAAGAACGATTTCCGAGGCTGCACTAGTTCTGGCGAGGGCCCGTGTGCGTGAACGCTGACAATGTTTTTTTGATCGTCTTATTTTACTTATTTATATATATATTGTACATATGCGGTGACTCCAATCTGAGATTTGAAGAATATTTAGTATTTTTCTGCTTCGATAAGCTGTATGTCCGAAACGACGGGGTTCTATGTTTGTCTGATGTTCTCCAGCCGTAAGCTGCTGTTCACTCCTTGTGGACGTCGAAAGGGGTCCAGGCAGATTCTTTCATCCGTGTGTGTGTTGAGGGGAGGGGGGGGGGGTGGGGGGAGGGCTCCTGCTGCCCAGTTGGAAGGTCCTGGGTTCAGATCCCGTTCCAGGGACTTAAATTTAGAGTACTCAATTCATTTTTTCCAATTAAGGGGGAATTTAGCGTGGAGTGGCGTGGAGTGCTGATATTCCCGAGGGAGTGCTGACATTCCCAGGGGAGTGCTGAGGGAGTGCCGTGCTCTCCGAGGTACTGTCTCCCACACTAGATGCCTGATCAAGGTCTTTGCAAAGGAAGCCATTCACTAGTAAAACTCAGAATGGTCTGAGAGCCGGCGGGATAGATTTCTTTTGTGTGTTAATTTAATTATTTTTAAATTTTCAACACATCCCAGTGTTTCACTTCCTCCCCTAGCAGCACAGGTCCTTGCTAGAAACAGACTGCCCTTGCGAATCTCGCCCGTGTATGAACCGAGAGGGTGAGTATTTCAAACTATTCAGCTTGGGTGGGCTTCGTGGTTGATCTTGGCCTTGCCCAGGATCGATGTCCATCAGGGTTCCAGCAGGGGGTCACTTGAGGGGACCTTCTCCATTGCTCCCCCCCCCCCCCCCCCACCCCCCTCCACATCCAGGGGTTTGGGACCTGGCCGACTCGCTTAAGGACCTGTTTTAGATGGTGACCGTTTCTGGGTTTTGTTTCGAATTTGACCAGGTCACTGGTAGCAAATGCACCACAGTCTGCTACTTCCATGATATTGCACAAAAGTGTGTTACATACATCAGTCTTTTTGTATGTTTGTCTCTCTCCCACTTTCTGGACCTGTGTGTGTGTGTGTGTATGTATGTTGCTCTCTTTTCTGCGTGTGTGTGTCTCTTTTCTGTGTATACAGGTGTCTCTCTCTCTCACACTCTGTGTGTGTCTCTCTCTCGCTCTGTGTGTGTGTGTGTGTGTGTGTCTCTCTCTCTCTCTCTCTCTCTCTCTCTCTGTCTCTGTCTCTCTCTCACTCTCTCCCTGTCTCTTTCACAGTAACTTCATTGAAGCCTACTTGTGACAATAAGCGATTATTATTATTATTATTATTATTATTATTATTATTATTATCTCTCTCGCTGTCTCTCTTTGTGCCTCTGTGTCTCTCACTCGCTGTCTCTCACTCGCTGTCTCTCACTCGCTGTCTCTCACTCGCTGTCTCTCACTCGCTGTCTCTCACTCGCTGTCTCTCACTCGCTGTCTCTCACTCGCTGTCTCTCACTCGCTGTCTCTCACTCGCTGTCTCTCACTCGCTGTCTCTCTCTCTCACTGTCTCTCTCTCTCGTTGTGTGTGTGTGTGTGTGTCTCTCTTTCCGTGTGTGTGTGTGTGTGTGTGTGTGTGTGTGTGTGTGTGTGTGTGCGTGGTAGTTGCTGTTTGCCAGGTATCTATCTCAAATATATTTTTTTTGTAGAAAAGTTTATCCTAATCTATTGAATAAAAGCAATGTTTAAACATGCCTCCATTACTGTTAGATTCTTTAAAAAATAAATTTAGAGTTCCCAGTTATTTTTTTCCAATTAAGGGGCAATTTAATATGGCCAATCCACCTACCCTGCACATCTTTGGGTTGTGGGGGCGAGACCCACGCAGACACGGGGAGAATGTGCAAACTCCACACAGACAGTGGCCCGGGGCCGGGATTTGAACCAGAGTCCTCAGCACCGTAGGCAGCAGTGCTAACCACTGCATCACGGTAGCATTGTGTGTTCGAACCCGGGTCCTCAGCAGCCGTGCTAACCACTGCGCCAACGTGCTGCCCTCTGTTAGATACTTTTAAAGAGAATTCCAGTGCACAAATTGTGCTGACAACTCCATCTGTTTCTAAACTGCAACTCGGGAGCTACGCAACCTGACTGTGGTCACCTACCCTGCACGTTTTCCCCGTGTCTGCGTGGGTCTCACCCCCCCCCCCCAATACAACCCAAAAAGATGTGCAGGGTAGCTGGATTGGCCACGCTAAAATGCCCCTTAATTGGAAATGAAAAGAAAAATGAATCCAGATGTGATTTAGAAGCAGGCAAAGGACCTCCACTCGACCGACACTGCCCAGAAGCATGTTGCCCGTAATTCCTCCAGTTGACGCTCGTGGGATCTTGCTGTGCATGGATCCGCTGCTATTGTTGACTAACTTAACAATTCAGCCTCTCGTGCCTGCTCGCCATTCAATGAAATCAGGCTGACCTGTGACCTATGTCCAGATCCCCATCTGCACCCTGTTTATCTTTGGCTGACAAAAGTCTTATTGATCTCAGATTTAAAATTGATCTAGCGTCAGTCGCCATTCGTCCCAGGCGTCCGCATCGTTCGTGTGTGAACATTTCCTGGAATGCACTCCAGAACCCCCCCCCCCCGGGGGCGCTGAGGAGGTGAGGGGGGGGGTGGGGGGGGTCTCCGTGTCGGTGAATGGCGATGGTTACATTTTCTCCGACCGGAGATGGGCATTTTCTGGTGGCGCGAATGTTACTTGCCGCTTGTCAGCCCGAGCCTGTGTATTGTCCAGGTCTTGCCATATTTCAGCGCGGACAACTTCAGTATGAGGAGTCGCGAATGGTGCTGAACATTGAGTAGTCATCTGTGAACACCCCCCACCTCTGACCCTGTGACGGGGGAGGGGGAGGGGGTCGTTGGTGAAGCAGCTGAAGATGGTCGGGCCTACCCCCAGGAGCTGCTGCCTGATCAGGAAAGGTTGGTCAAAGGCCTACACTTAATATAAGAACATAAGAACTAGGAGCAGGAGTCGGCCATCTGGCCCCTCGAGCCTGCTCCGCCATTCAATGAGGTCATGCCTGATCTTTTGTGGACTCAGCTCCACTTTCCGGCCCGAACACCATAACCCTTAATCCCTTTATTCTTCAAAAAACTATCTATCTTTATCTTAAAAACATTTAATGAAGGAGCCTCAACTGCTTCACCGGGCAAGGAATTCCATAGATTCACAACCCTTTGGGTGAAGAAGTTCCTCCTAAACTCAGTCCTAAATCTACTTCCCCTTATTTTGAGGCTATGCCCCCTAGTTCTGCTTTCACCCGCCAGTGGAAACAACCTGCCCGCATCTATCCTATCTATTCCCTTCATAATTTTATATGTTTCTATAAGATCCCCCCCCCCTCATCCTTCTAAATTCCAACGAGTACAGTCCCAGTCTACTCAACCTCGGCCATCTGGCCCCTCGAGCCTGCTCTGCCATTCAATGAGATCATGGCTGATCTTTTGTGGACTCTCCTCGTAATCCAACCCCTTCAGCTCTGGGATTAACCTAGTGAATCTCCTCTGCACACCCTCCAGCGCCAGTATGTCCTTTCTCAGGTAAGGAGACCAAAACTGAACACAATACTCCAGGTGTGGCCTCACTAACACCTTATACAATTGCAGCATAGCCTCCCTAGTCTTAAACTCCATCCCTCTAGCAATGAAGGACAAAATTCCATTTGCCTTCTTAATCACCTGTTGCACCTGTAAACCAACTTTTTGCGACTCATGCACTAGCACACCCAGGTCTCTCTGCACAGCAGCATGTTTTAATGTTTTATCATTTAAATAATAATCCCTTTTGCTGTTATTCCTACCAAAATGGATAACCTCACATTTGTCAACATTGTATTCCATCTGCCAGACCCTAGCCCATTCACTTAGCCGATCCAAATCCCTCTGCAGACTTCCAGTATCCTCTGCACTTTTTGCTTTACCACTCACCTTAGTGTCGTCTGCAAATTTGGACACAGTGCCCTTGGTCCCCAACTCCAAATCATCGATGTAAACACCCCTTCCTTGAGTTTAAGGGCAGGATTCTCCGCCTCGCGATGTCCGAAGTGCGAATCGCGATTGGGAGGGAAATCGTGCATAAGTGAAACATCGAAGTTTGCGCCCTGCGCCGGTGACCCGTGCAAAACTGTCGTTGGCATGGATTTTAATATTCTTAGCTGGTTGGATACGATGCTCCACCCTTCTGTGATGCCTCACCCCTCTCGAGCTCAATTAGTGGCACCCCTTAGAGTCCTCATCAGAGGAACAGCAGAGCTCACCCCAAATATCGGACACGTGCACCGTGGCCGCTGGCACCCTCCCTGGCACACTGCCCCTCTCAGGGCAGAGGTCTGACCAGTGACATCATCAGCTAGCCCCCACCCCCGCAGAGAATACATTTCGGAGTACAGCCAACAATGTTCACTGTCTACCTGGCCGCAGCTGCCTTTGCGGAGGCTGGAGGCACGGGCCCTGCTCAGGGAGGACTCCGAGCGAGAGGAGCCTGCCCAAGAAGAGCAGGGGCCAGCCGGTGAGGCTCTGGGGTGCTGGCTGTTCAACAGGAGGAGGCGCCGCACCAGGGCACATCCATGCCGTCGGTGCCTGTCCTTCGAGGAGCTGCCGAACTGCCTGTGCCGCCGAAGACTTCAACTAACTTTGCAGCCAGGTGACGGTACACCTGGCGCCGCAGGGGGGTTGGAGGAGAGCACATGCTCCCGGTACCCATCAAGGTAATGGTTGGCCTGAACATTCACGCCTCTGAATCTTTCCAGGGGTCGAGCGGGCACCTGTGTGGGATTTCTCAAATGTCCACGCACAGGTGTGTGTTCTGTTTGTTGCTTATTTCAGGATGGTTGGGGTAGTGTTCAGAGAGACCACAAAATAGCTTTAACTTAAACAGCTATAAATTTAATAACGCTACTAATTTGGATTTGACACGTACTCCTGAATAACACACAGTTAACATTTATACTACAGTCATCTGTGAGGACTTCTGCCTCACAGTCCCAGGTTCGATCCCGGCTCTGGGTCACTGTCCGTGTGGAGTTTGCACATTCTCCCCGTGTTTGCGTGCGTCTCGCCCCCACAACCCAAAGATGTGCAGGGTAGGTGGATTGGCCGCGCTAAATTGCCCTTTGATTGGGAAAAATAAATTCTCTGAGGGTCGCTAGTCTTTGAAATTCCCTTGCCCAGAAGCTGGGTCACGGAATATATCCACGGCTGAGATTTTGTGACAGAATGGCGAAGCATGTGCTCGAGGGGCCGAATGGCCTCCTCCTGCCCCTATTGCGATCTCTAATTTGGCTGCAGGATTGTCACAGCCAACCCCGCAGGACTCTCCCCAGGCACGAGGCGCCCTAAGAGCTTTGCTCGATCTGCTGTCCTCTGCCGAAACCTGCTCGTTTTAAACGCAGGTCAAGGGTCTTCTGTGAGGCTCGCTGGTTTAACGTGCTGTTCAACTGTGTGAACCCTCATCCTTAAGAGTGATGCAGAGCAATGATGATTTGGTGTTAACACGAGGGAGCAACACCAGGGGGCAGTGTGACGATTCTTTTGAAACCATCACCTTGTGGAGAGGAGAGTAATTTAAAAAAAACACAAAGTCATTTAGTTTCGGCTGTTAGGGTGGATGTGGTTTTTAATTGTCCCAGACTTAATAATTCAATTGTTTACCCCACTTTAAATGTGATAATGACCAGAAAACTTTAATTAAAACTCATCTTCGGGCGGCATGTGGCACAGTGGTTAGCACTGGGACTGCGGCGTGAGGACCCGGGTTCGAATCCCGGCCCCGGGTCACTGTCCGTGTGGAGTTTGCACATTCTCCCCGTGTCTGCGTGGGTTTCGCCCCCACAACCCAAAGATGTGCAGGTTAGGTGGATTGGGCAGCACGGTAGCATTGTGGATAGCACAATTGCTTCACAGCTCCAGGGTCCCAGGTTCGATTCCGGCTTGGGTCACTGTCTGTGCGGAGTCTGCACATCCTCCCCGTGCCTGCGTGGGTTTCCTCCGGGTGCTCCGGTTTCCTCCCACAGTCCAAAGATGTGCAGGTTAGGTGGATTGGCCATGAAAAATTGCCCTTAATGTCCAAAATTGCCCTTAGTGTTGGGTGGGGTTGCTGGGTTACGGGGAAAGGGTGGAGCTGTTGACCTTGGGTAAGGTGCTCTTTCCAAGAGCCGGTGCAGACTCGATGGGCCGAATGGCCTCCTTCTGCACTGTAAATTCTATTTCTATTTCTAAATGCAAGACATTTTTAAAAAAATATAAATTTAGAGTATCCAATTCATTTTTTCCAATTAAGGGGCAATTTAGCGCGGCCAATCCACCTACCCTGCACATCTTTGGGTTGTGGGGGCGAAACCCACGCAGACACGGGGAGAATGTGCAAACTCCACACGGACAGTGACCCAGAGTCGGGATCTAACCTGGCACCTCGGCGCCGTGAGGCAGCAGTGCTAACCACTGCGCCACCGTGCTGCCTGCAAGACCTTTTTAACGAGAAGCAGTCTGGTCAGAAAAAAGTGAAGCAGAACGAAGTGGAGTGTCGCAGTACTCGTCCAAAAGCCGGTTTCCTTAAACGTTTTTGATTTTATTTTAATCACCCTCTTTCTCCCGCCCCGTAATCCCAATGTAACTTTTTTTTTAAACCCTTGGTCTGGCTGTAATTGAATGAAAATGAATGAATGAAAATCACTTATTGTCACAAGCAGGCTTCAAATGAAGTTACTGTGAAAAGCCCCTAGTTGCCGCATTCCGGCGCCTGTTCAGGGAGGCTGGTACAGGAATTGAACCAACGCTGCTGGCCTGCCTTGGTCTGCTTTCAAAGCCAGCGATTTAGCCCTGTGCTAAACAGCCCCCTTGTTCCTAAATTGTTCCTTGAGCTTTGGTATCGTGACCAATGCTGGCCACTGCGTGGTCTTCAGGATGTCGAGGGTTCAGAGGGGATTTACGGGAAGGGTACCCGGGCTGAGGGATCGCTGGAGAAGCTGGGATTGTTTTCCTCGGAGCGGGCAAGGTTACAGGGGTTTCGGTCGGAGGTGTGCAATGTTTGAAGGAGGATTTTTCGACGAGTGTGTACTGCCTTCCAGTGGCAAGAAGGACACGGCTTTCAAAGAATTGACGAAGGAACTAGAGGCGTCGAAGTGAGTCTTTTTAAAAAATAAAAAAATAAAATATGAGAGATATGATCTGTAATGCATTGCCTTAATGGGACGATGGAAGCAGATTTTGGCACGGTAGCACAGTGGTTAGCACTGTTGCTTCACAGCACCAGGGTTCTGGGTTCGATTCCCGGCTTGGGTCACTGTCGGTGCGGAGTCTGCACGTTCTCCCCGTGTCTGCGTGGGTTTCCTCCGGGCGCTCCGGTTTCCTCCCACAAGTCCCGAAAGATGTGCTTGTTGGGTGAATTGGACATTCTGAATTCTCCCTCTGTGTACCCGAACAGGTGCCGGAGTGCGGCGACTAGGGGCTTTTCACAGTAACTTCATTGCAGTGTTAATGTAACGGGGAGAACGTACAGACTCCACACAGACAGTGACCCAAGCAGGGAATCGAACCCGGGTCCCTGGAGCGGTGAGGCAGCAGTGTTGACCACTATGCCCCCCCCCCTGCCTCCTCTGCCGATGCCCTTAAAATCGGTGCCCGCTGACTCATGGCACTTAACCAAACGGGCGCAGTTCCTCTGACAATATACAGTGACCTTCCATTGGCCTATCCCGTTACAAGGGCAGGGATGAGGGTGAAGCGATTGCCGTGTGTTCGGTTGGGCTAAAGGGGCAACTATTGCAAAGTGGAAAAAGTGCTGTTGTATTTGAACTTCAAGGATGTGGGTGTTGTATTACAGCGTCCCACACTGCTTTCATTTTGTCAGGGCTGACAGGAAACTGGTAACAAGACTATTATTAATTCAAGAGAAACTGGGGAAGCTGGGACAGATAAGAGGCAGATAAAGGATTGCTCAACACCCAGGAAAAAGTCAGTCACTGGCAGTCCGCACGTCAATAGTTTATTGCAACACTATCTTGCCCTCTGCTACACAAACCGGAGAGGGCCTCAGCAACATATCGATCGGGGAGCACATCTCCGCACAGATTGGCTTTCAGCCTTCATTTTTTTGATGCCGTTTGCCTTTCGTTGGGCCTGAATGACAGGCAATCGAGGAGGCTGTGGGGAAGGGGGGGGTCAGGTCCCTGGCCCGCTAGCCCTACCAAAGCTTTCACGGCTGTGGATGCGCGACTGAGCTCCTTGACCCGAGGTGGACCAAGGTGGCCTCGGGATTAGATCGGGAGGAGCGGCACCGATTTTAAGGCAATCGGAAGAGGACCCAGGACTGACATGAGGCACTGCATCCTCACAGCTCCAGGGTCCCGGGTTCGATTCCCGGCTTGGGTCACCGTCTGTGCGGAGCCTGCACGTCCTCCCCGTGTGTGCGTGGGTTTCCTCCGGGTGCTCCGGTTTCCACAGTCCAAAGATGTGCAGGTTAGGTGGATTGGCCGCGCTAAATGACCCCTTAGTGTCCAGGGATGTGTAGGTTACGTGAAAGGGTTATTGAGATAGGATGGGGTTGGGCCTAGGTAGGGTGTTCTTTCAGAGGGTCGGTGCAGACTCGATGGGCTGAATGGCCTCCTGCACTATAGGCATTCTATGCGATCAGCTGGTCGGGCATAAAGAAAGGTGTGTGAAATGGCCTTGAGAAGAGAATTGATGTATGGGAGAGGGATGGGTAAAAGTGAGAGTTAGCACTAGAAAAAAAAGAATCAAATGTAGTCTTCAGGTGATTCAGGGTCAGGAGGGCCTGAACAATTTGGTGGGTTGGCGATGGACAACTTCCAAATGAGAGGGGGCACAGCTATCCAGCCAGCGGGCGAGACCCTCCACTCCAGTGGAAGATTCCACTCCACCTGAATTTTCACACATACGCGGACACCAGTTCTCCCTCAACATTACCTCTCTCGACTCTGCCACTTTCTCAAAATTGTCCGCCTGCCTATCTGTTCCAGCACCGGGATGAGCAGACGTTTTCTCCCAAGTAGAAATTGGGGCGACTGAATCAATTGTCTCCCAATCTGTTCCATAGACGTCCACTCCACCCCCCCCCCCCCCCGGCCCCTCCCTCGCAACTCTCTCAGTCTGTTCATAATCTTTGTGTTGTGCCATTCACCCTCTCGCCCCTGTGCTCGCAGGCCGACATTCGCTGCTGGTCCAGCAACACCTTGATTTAAAAATTCTCACCTTTTGTGTTCAAATTCCTCTGGGGCCTCTCCCGCTCCCTCTCCCTCTCTCCCTCTCTCTCTCTCTCTCTCTGGAATCTCCTTCAGCCCCCATCACCCTGCGAGATATCTGCGCCTCCTCCAATATTGGCCTTTGGAGCATCCTCGGTTTTGGACCATTGGCGGCCAAGCTGCCTGGGTCCCTCCGAAAAACATTATGGGTGGGATTTTTCTGCCCTTACCGCGGGCGGGATCCTCCGGAGGGATGAGCCACGCAAAACGGCGTAGGCATCTGCAGGGCTGTCAGATCCCACCGGCAGCCTCCTCCGCCACCCGAAGCTCCGAAAAACACCTGGGCGGTGTTCCCGCCCGGAAAAGGCGCTACATAAATGCAAGGTTGAACTAACCAGAATTTGCAGACATAATTCCGCCTCCTTTTTAGAAGTCATGATTTGCGTCAGCGATTATTTTTGCATTTGCCATACAAGTTCCTACGGCGAAGAATCTAATCTCCACTTGTGATCTTCTGCGTTTCTTGGGAACACCTAACTTTCCAGTCCGTGAACACTTTTATTTTTTTCCCCCCTCACCAGGACTCCCCTCTCCTCTGCATTTATATAGTGCTTTGTTTTGGAGGTGTAGTCACTGCTGCAATGTAGGAAACCCAGCGATGGTGTGTGCACAGCAAGATCCCACAAACAGCGATCTGATAGCGGCCTGATCAGTTGTGGGCTTTCTTTTTTCTTAGAAATTTAGAGTACCCAATTCATCTTTTTCCAATTAAGGGGCAATTTAGCGTGGCCAATCCGCCTACCCTGCACATCTTTGGGTTGTGGGGGCGAAACCCACGCAGACACGGGCAGAATGTGGGGGAGGGGAAGGTGCGTGAGGTGGAACACTCAAGTTGTCTCACGCGCGCTCGCTCGAGCCAAGGAACAGCAGATTCCAGGACGTTAGACGACTATCATGGGTGGAGTTGGCTTTGATTTAATCGCGAGCCGAGAGAAGGAAATTAATACCATTCTTGGATCAGATTAGACATACCTCTATTGTGGTTAACATCATTCTCCACCCTGCCTTTGAAGCTGCTGGTGGGTGGAGGCTGGGGTCGTGAAGGGGGCAAGATATTTTGGAGATCTTTGTGCCTTGTTGGATAAATACATTGGCTTCTGAGGCATATCTGAATGGTAGGCCTCAGGGAGTTATTAGCGGCTACTTATCGTTATGGCCCCTCACATACAAGCAATTAAACGCCAATTCATCTCATGACATGGTAGCACAGTGGTTAGCACTGTTGCTTCACAGCGCCAGGGACCCGGGTTCGATTCCCAGCTTGGGTCACTGTCTGTGAGGAGTCTGCACGTTCTCCCCGTGTCTGCGTGGGTTTCCTCCGGGTGCTCCGGTTTCCTCCCACAAGTCCCGAAAGAATTGCTGATAGGTAATTTGAGCATTCTGAATTTATTCCAACAACGGAATGTGGCGACGAGGGGATTTTCACAGTAACTTCATTGCAGTGTTAATGTAAGCCTACTTGTGACAATAAAGATTATTATTATTACGTTGACACCTTTCCTGATTAATCCAGCTGCATGTCAGAGCTGTATTGTCACTGGACTAGTAATCCAGGGGAAGCTGTGGGGACCCAGGTTCGAATCCCACCATCGCAGATGGTGAAATTTGAATTCAATAATATCTTTACAAATCTAGGGCAGCACGGTGGCGCAGTGGGTTAGCACTGCGGCCTCACGGCGCCGAGGTCCCAGGTTCGATCCCGGCTCTGGGTCACTGTCCGTGTGGAGTTTGAACATTCTCCCCGTGTCTGCGTGGGTTTCGCCCCCACAACCCAAAGATGTGCAGGGTAGGTGGATTGGCCGCGCTAAATTGCCCCTTAATTGGAAAAAATGAATTGGGTACTCTAAATTTTTAATTAAAAAAAAAAATCTTTACAAGTCTAACAATAACAATGACAGTTTTGTTGTAAAAGCCCATCTGGTTCACGGTGGGGGAGGAAATCTGCCGTCCTTGCCCGGTCTGGCCTACATGTGACTCCAGACCTGTGACACAGCAAACACGCCCCATACGGGAATTACGGGTGGGCGACAAATGCTGGCCCGGCCCAGCGACACCCACATTCTCTGAAAACGTTTTTTGCCCAAATCCCCTCAGGACATCCCAAACTGCTTTACGCACAATATTATGAAGTCTGGAAACTGAACATTTTTCAAGCTCCCAGAAACGGGGTTATGATCAAATGGTTGAGGGATCAATATTGGTCCAGGGTGTGGGGGGTAACTCTCGTGATCTTCTTCAAAACAGTGCCTGAGAGGGCAGATTGGACTTCCGTTTAACACCCATCTGACACCGCACTGGCATCAGGACCATTGGTTTAGAGCAGCAACAGGCACCCTAGGCCAGCGAGTGGGCTGCATGAGTGATCCGCTTTCACTGCCCAATTTGGACCTCTTCACCAAGCATGCCTTCATGAATTAGATTAAATACATTTAATACACGGCGAATGTTTCACAAGGAGGTTTAGAAAATGCTTCATCACTAGGGCGGCACGGTAGCGCAGTGGGTTAGCACTGCTGACTCACGGCGCCGAGGTCCCAGGTTCGATTCCGGCTCTGGGTCACTGTCCGTGTGGAGTTTGCACATTCTCCCCGTGTCCGTGTGGGTTTCGCCCCCACAACCCAAAGATGTGCAGGGAAGGTGGATTGGCCGCGCTAAATTGTTCCTTAATCGAGAAAATAAAATAATTGGGTACTCTAAATTTTATAAAAAGGAAAAATAAAATGCTCAATCAATTATATATTTATAGACCTGTCGTTAACTTCAAATGGTAAAAACAAAATAAATATTTACACTTTGGACACAGAGGGAGCGCACGGCTCTCACAGTCAATGTGAGCAATCAGCTCGCCCCTCGCTTCACTCGCCCCTCACTTCACTCGCCCCTCGCTTCGCTCGCCCCTCACTTCACTCGCCCCTCACTTCACTCGCCCCTCACTTCACTCGCCCCTCACTTCACTCGCCCTCGCTTTACGGGCGAAGCACTTCAGCCATACTGGCAGGAAAAAAAACTACACGGGCGGAATGTGGCGACCCCGCGCGTGGGCAACGGTCAACAAAATGCCTCGTGGGGGGGGGGCCGCACTCGGAACCCAGATGGGCCACAGGTTGCCCGTTGCTGGTTTAGGTTTTTAGGCTCAACGCTCTGCAGTGGAGCTTAAATCCTAGCCCGGTGACTGACCTGCTGGGCAAGGGGCCAGAGGGGGAGCTGACCTGTCGCGAAAACCAATAACCCGGCGTGAGTCAGCGCCTTCAGGAGAGGCGCGGAAAGGGAATAAATGATTAATGACTTCCCGGTGATAAAGTCATCAGGCATAAATCTGTCAAGAATTACCTCGTCTGTCAATGGCAGGCCAGGTGTGAAGACTTAATGTCTCATTTTTAACTGTCAGTCTCTCGGGCTGCAGGCTATTCCTGTTATCGTGCAGGAGTTTGTTGTTTGTGAGAGAGTGGGTAATGAACAATCCGTGCCAGCCACTGCGGCCATACCTCATGACATCCACCATCCTCCTCGTGAGGAATCTCTGCCCCTCTCTAATTCTGGCCTCTCGTGCAGTCCCGATCCTAACGGCTCCACCATTGGCGGAGCCCCAATCTCTGGGGTTCCCGCACCGGGGGGGAGGATGTTGAGTGGCGGGGGCCGAGCCCGAGGTGCCGAATGGCCTCCTTGCCGCTCCTATTGTTTATGTTTTCAAGAAACCTCTCCCGCCACTCTCCCTCGCTTTCCTTGACACCCTAAGACTCCTTTTTTAAAAATTTAGAGTACCCAATTCATTTTATCCAATTAAGGGGCAATTTAGCGCGGCCAATCCACCTACCCTGCACATCTTTGGGTTGTGGGGGCGAAACCCACGCAAACACGGGGAGAACGTGCAAACTCCACACGGACGGTGACCCAGAGCCGGGATCGAACCTGGGACCATCGGCGCCGTGAGGCAGCAGGGCTAACCCACTGCGCCACCGTGCTGCCCTGCGGAGGCAGATTCGATTGAGGCTTTCAAAAGAAAATTTAAGGGAGAGATAAATTGTGGAGGGTTACAGGGAGAGGAGCGGGGAGAGCTAAATTGATCTGGTAATTTTGAGCCAACACAGGCTGAATGGGCCAAATGACCTCCTACAGTGCTTAACCATTTTTATTCGTGTTCCTAATACACTAATATGTCAGCTTTTCTTCTTCTTCCCCCCCCCCCCCCACTTACTGATTACCCCCCTCCTCCACACCTCACCATACCCAGGTAGATGTGGACTGCCCTCTGATACCTCCAGCCAAGGGACCGTTCCTCCAAGTTCAAACCTGGCAGCCCTGTGGCCAGCAAGGGTTTTGTAATGGATCCCAATATCTCTCTCGTCATGTGCACTTGTTTGGGTCAGATTCTAGGCGACTGCGGTGCCAAACCGTACTCCTGGGCCTTGCACTGCGGTCACCTGGTCACACCATCCGGCCGCTCACTCCCAGGGCGGTACTGAGGGAGCGCTGTACTAGCAAGAGGTGCCGCCATTGAGATGAAATGTTAAATCAGGTATTGCCGGGAAAAGAGACGGGCTGTCGAAGCTTTTCATCTTGCACTCACCAGCACAGATTCACTAAACCTCACAAGAGGGAACAGCAATTTATACCGCGTGGGAAGAGAGTGCTCATTGGTTGGCATGCAGATTTGATTGGTTGAGACGTTCCCATGGAGAATGCAGCAGGGATCGGTTAACTGCCAAGCTAGTGCTCAAATTCAAACCCAGGTCGACTCTGATTGGTCAAGGCATCGCTATGGGGGATGAATCATTAGATGTTAAATTGTGACCCTATCAGCCTGTTTAATGTTTCATGTGTGACTTGGAAAAAATTCATCTAGCGGATAGCGCTCTTCCCTCAGTGGTTACCTCATATCTTCCCTCTTCACAGCTGTCACTTGTGCACGTAATCCAGGCAGGCAGTGCTGCGGCAGCACTGAGAGGGGTCCATCCACACTGCCATGGCTGCCTTGCAGATGGGACATGGAACTGAGGACCTCGTCTGTCTGCCCTGGACGCAAAAGATCCCACTGTGCTCGCTCACAGAAGGGCAGGTGCCCTGGCCAGTGTCATAATATATACTAGTATATCATGGTACAGACACACACACAGTGGGACCAATCAACTCACACAACACCGCAACCAATCACCAGTGAGAGCACACGCACTATAAAGACAGGGGACATCAGAGTTCCCGCTCATTCGAGCTGCAGCTTCCTAGTAGGACAGAGCTCACAGCCTGCAGCACAGACATTCACCATGTGCTGAGTGCATCGACTGGTTAGGACAAGGCAAAGGTCTTTAATTAAAGCTAATATCATGTTAACCCACAGTGAGAGTATGTTAAACAGTTAATGACTCAATAAAATAGTGTTGCACGGATCCAGAGCGCCCAACACCACAGCCAGTACGGAGCCCTCAGACAAAAACCGCGGCCAATCCGGGTCGGTGTCGCATTGCAGTTTGTGGGATCTTGCTGTGTACAAAAACCACTGCAGCGCTTTCCGACACTGGCTGCCGGGCGCCTGGAGGTGGGGAGCGGCGCTACAGAAACGCAGGCTTTCCTTTTTATGAACTGCGAGCACTTGAGAAAGCGCTCGTTCAACAAAACAACTCGAGAAGGGATCGGGTGTTTGGTTTTTGTTATTCTCCTTTTGTGTTAACCTGGTGAAATGTCACTCTCGTCCTCGGGGATGGCGGTGGGGCGGGGGGGGGGGGGGGGGGGGGGGGGGATCATGTCAGTGTATTCAAAACTGGTTGGTGCAAATATTTGGATCTCTTCTTTTCCCCCTGCGGAGCTGTCAATCACTGTCGGCTCAGCGCGACTTTGTTAGAAGGGGAGGCCTGCCTTTTACAAGGAGTATCACTGATAAACTCTGCGCTGACATCACCCTGCCAGAGTGTGAAATCCATCTCACGCCATCGCAGCACAATCTGCTGCCTCTTTGTGTGTCCTACAGGACACGGCGGAAGAGGTGGACCGCGCGAGCAGATCCCTTACAGAACTGTCAATGTTATAAATTATACACACTGTCCCTGTTGGCAATGAGCGAGGGCCCATGTGCAATAAGTGCTGCCTCTTCGCTTGCACCACATAGCCCGTCATCGCCCCCCCCCCCCACCCCACCCCCCCACCCCCCACACTCCCGTCTCCCAGGCAGGTTGATTTACCTGCACCCTCGTTCCCTGTTAACAAACGTGGTGAAGCGAGAGAGCACTATCCTTAAAAGGCTTTCCTATTGAGTTGAAAGGTTGAACAGGGCCTCTCGCGCATCTCCTCCCTCTCTCCTCAGCCACTCTCCTTCATCCTTTCTCTGTCGCTTGCCCCCTCTGTCTCTTCCTTTCTCGTCCCTTTTCCTTCCTTTCGTTTCCCTGTCCCCTCTTCCATTTTGTCCCCCGATTTCGGCTTCTCCCTCTCGTCCTTCTCGTTTTCTCTCTTACCTCTCCTCTGCTTTTCTCTCTCTCATTCTGTACCCCCCCCCCCCCACCTCCTTCCTAGCCCTCTCTCCTCGCCTGCCTCACCCTTCTCTCCGTGCCCTGCTCTCTCCTTCTACCCCCTCCCTCCACACTCTCTCCCCCTGCTGTCTTCTAACATTCCACTTTCCCAGTGGGTTAGCGCTGCGGCCTCACGGCGCCGAGGTCCCGGGTTCAAATCCCGGCTCTGGGTCACTGTCCATCTGGAGTTTGCACATTCTCCCCGTGTCTGCGTGGGTTTCGCCCCCACAACCCAAAGGTCTGCAGGTGAGGTGGATTGGTGACGCTAAATTGCCCCTTAATTGAAAAAAAAATTGGGTACTTTAAATCTTCTTTAAAAAAACCTTTCGCAGGGCAACACGGTGATTATCATAGAATTTACAGTGCAGAAGGAGGCCATTCGGCCCATCGAGTCTGCACGGGCTCTTGGAAAGAGCACCCTACCCAAGGTCCACACCTCCACCCTATCCCCATAACCCAGTAACCCCACCCTACACTAAGGGCAATTTTGGACACTATGGGCAATTTATCATGGCCAATCCACCTAACCCGCACATCTTTGGACTGTGGGAGGAACCGGAGCACCCGGAGGAAACCCACGCACACACGGGGAGGATGTGCAGACTCCGCACAGACAGTGACCCAAGCCGGAATCGAACCTGGGACCCTGGAGCTGTGAAGCATTTGTGCTATCCACAATGCTACCGTGATGCAGCGGTTAGCACTGCTGCCTACGGTGCTGAGGACTCTGGTTCAAATCCCGGCCCTGGGTCACTGTCCGTGTGGAGTTTGCACATTCTCCCGTGTCTGCGTGGGTTTCACCCCCACAACCCAAAGATGTGCAGGGTAGGTGGGTTGGCCGCGCTAAATTGTCCCTTAATTGGAATAAATAATTGGGTACTCCTAAATTAAAAAAAAAAAACTTTTGCTTTCCCCCCCTCTTTGTCTTTCTATATCTCTCTCTCCTCCATCCTCGCACACTACTGTCCTCCATCCACTTTCCTACTCCCAGCCCCCGTCCCCACTCCCCTCAGGCTATCGGTAGCTCAGGGAGCTATGAGCCGAGGCCACACTGTCCTGTGCCATTCATCAAAGGGTTGGGGAGGGCACACTGTGGTCAGAATACAACTGCCGCGGAGTCCGGCCTGTAACTCTGGTGGATGGAGCAGTGTAAGTACCGGCTCATTAACTCTGTCATGTGCCTCATTAACAGGGGAGAGGGTCTGAAGACTGATCCTCCTTAACCTCCCTGCTTGACCCTGCCTATTCTCGTTACATATTATAATCTGCTGCCAGCGATCAATCTGAGCTCTCAAGTGGCTGTTTGGTTACCCGAGAACAAGGTCAGGATATGACTCTGACAATGATTTCTCCAAACGTTCCACTGCTGGAGCTATTGACTGGAGCGCAGCGGGAACTTGTGCTTATACACAGAGCTTTTAACAAGAAAGGCCCACATCAAATCAGCCACAGAGAGCGTCCTAGCCGGCAGCATCACAGCCTGGTATGGCAACTGCTCGGCCCAAGATCGCAAGATACTGCAGAATGTGGTGAACTCAGCCCAACGCATCACACAAGCTCGCCACCCTCCCATTCATCCTGTCTGCACCTCCCGCTGCCTCAGGAAGGCAGACAGCATTGTCAGAGACCCTCACACTCAGGCTTTGCCTCTTCCAGACCCTTCCATCAGGCAGAAGATCAGAAGTCTCAAGACCCGCACATGCAGACATAGGAACAGCTTCTTCCCCACAGCTACCAGACTCCTCAACGACTCCCCCCTGGACTGATCTGTTTCCTGTAAGAACACTATTCACGACGCCCTATGCTGCTCTTGCTCATGTATTTGCTTTGTTTGGCCCCTTGTTCCGCACTGTAACCAATCGCTGTTTGTCAATGTACTCTGTCGATTATTCTTTTTTTGTCTACTGTGTACGTACTGTGTACGTTCCCTTGGCCGCAGAAAAATACATTTCACTGTACTTCGGTACATGTGACAATAAATCAAATCAAACCAAATCAAATTACGGGGAGTAGGTTCGAAGGGTTGAATGGCCGAACTCTACTGAGGCGGGATTCTCCGCAATCGGCGCGATGTCTGCCGACCGGCGCCAAAAACACCGCGAATCAGTCCGGCATCGCGCCGCCCCAAAGGTGCGGAATTCTCCACATCTTGAGGGGCCGAGCCCTCACCTTGAGGGGCTAGGCCCACGCCGGAGTGATTTCCGCCCCGCCGGCTGGCGGGAAAAGGCCTTTGGCGCCCCGCCAGCTGGCACGGAAATGACTTTGCCGTGCGACGCATGTGCGGGATCATCAGCGGCCGCTCACGGCATCCCCGCGCATGCGCAGTGGAGGGGGGTCTGCTTCCGCCTCCGCCATAGTGAAGACCATGGCGAAGGCGGAAGGAAAAGAGTGCCTCCATGGCACAGGACCGCCCGCGGATCGGGTGGGCCCCGATCGCGGAGCCAGGCCACCGTGGGGGCACCCCCCGGGACCAGATCGCCCTGCGCCCGCCCCCCCTCCCCCCAGGGACCCCGGAGGCCCGCCCGCACCGCCTTGTCCCGCCGTTCGAAAGGTGGTCCAATCTACGCCGGCTGGCGTGGCGTTGACAGCGACGGGACTTCGGCCCATCGCGGACCGGAGAATCGCCGGGGTGGGCCCGCCGACCGGCGCGGCGCGATTCCAGCCCCCGCCGAATCTCCGATGGCGGAGAATTCGGGGACACGGCGGGGGCGGGATTCATTGCCGGCCCCCGGCGATTCTCCGACCCGGTGGGGGGTTTCTTGCGATCTTGTGTGCGAAACATCCAGGCACGTTATCAGCCGAATTTGACTGAAAAGGGGGGAAACATTAAGACAAGTGAGCAGAAGGCCAGAGAGAGACTCGAGAGTCTTGGAGGATGAGGGTTATAGGGAGGGTATGCATATAGGACATTGGTGAATCACATCTGGAGAACTGTGCACAGAACTGGTCTCCTTATTAAAGGCAGGATGTACATACGTTGGAAGCAGTTCGGAGAAGGTTTACCAGACTCATAACAGGAATGGACGGGTTGTCCTCTGAGGAAAGGTTGGAGAGGTTAGGCTCGTGTCCCTGCTGGAGAGTTTAGAAGATTAAGAGGCGACTAGGTTGAAACAAAAGATCCTGAGGGGTGTGTGGACAGGTGGATGTGGAGAGGATGTTTCCTCTTGTGGGAGAATCTAGAACTCGGGGGTCACTGTTTAAAATAAGGGGGTCGCCCATTTAAAACGGAGATGAGGAGAGATGTTTCCTCTCGGAGGGTGGCGAGTCTCTGGAACTCTCTTCCTCAAAAGGCCGTGGAAGCGGAGTCTTTGGATATTCTAAGGCAGAGTTGGATAGATTCTTGATTATCAAGGCGGTGAAAGGTTATCGGGGTCTCAAGGTTATCGTAGGCTCGCGGGGCCTACTCCCTGCTCCTAATCTGTTCACGTGAATGTCCTGAGCTTAACGTCTAGACACCAGTGCAGTGGTGGGGCAAAGGAGGTGGTGGCGGTGGTGTGGTGGTGTGTGTGTGTGTGTGTGGCGGTGGGGGGGGGGGGGGGGGAATAATGTAGGCCTAGCATCCTGTGGGCTACCATTGATCAGAAACTGAAACTGGACTAGTCATATTAATACTGTGGCTACAGGGCAACAGTGGTTAGCACTGTTGCTTCACAGCACCAGGGTCCCGGGTTCGATCCTGGCTTGGGTCACTGTCTGCGCGGAGTCTGCACGTTCTCCCCGTGTCCTGCGTGGGTTACCTCCGGGCGCTCCGGTTTCCTCCCACAAGTCCCGAAAGACGTGCTTGTTGGGTGAATTGGACATTCTGAATTCTCCGTGTGTACCCGAACAGGCGCCGGAGTGTGGTGACTAGGGGATTTTCACGGTAATTTCATTGCAAATGTTAATGTGAGCCTACTTGTGACACAAATAAAGATTAAAAGCCCCAAACGTGGAATCCTGGATCAACGATATGGTGGGGTTTATTAAATTGGAGAGGGTGAAATTTGCCTTGAGAGGGTCGGTACAAGGGTTCTTTAGGCGGTGGCAACCGTTCTTAGACTTTCTGCAGAACGATAGACATTGGTCAATGGCAGCAGCAGCTCGGGGCGGTGGGGGGTGGGGTCACTTTACTTTCTTGTTTTTGTTATTTATACTGGAGGGTCTGAGGGGTTGTATATACTTGTTGTATTAAGTCGGGGTGTTAATGTTAATTTATTATTTATGTACGGGGGGGAGGGGGTATGGAGGGTTGTTTTTCTGGACTGTGTTTTGTACTTAACCCTGTTGGATTTCTTTTTCATTTTGTTATTGATATTTTATGAAAACCCTTTAATAAAAATTATTATTTTTTTAAATAAAGGTTAAAAGATTCAAAAATTTAGGTGCTCCAGTTCGTCGAGCACAATCTGATTCACGCTTTACAACATCCCAAAGGCTATTTTCTTTAAAGGCTTTTCATTTCAATCCTAAAACTTGGAGCCTCTCGAGAGAATTGGCTGGCACGGTCAGTGGTCTTACCAAAGGCTCGAAACAGTCGATCACCCCTCTGCTTAGCACAGGCCTCAGTGCCTCTAAGGCTCGCTCAGATTCCTGAAATTAAATTGTTCAGACGCACTTTGTGCCGAGTGCCAGCGTTCAAGCCCTTATTGATCATAAATTGTTTAGGAGATAAAATGTTTTGCCACAGAAAAGTGATTGTAGGACCCCCCCCCCCCCCCCCCCCCCCCATTTCTGATGAATGCTCAGGGCTATCACAGGCATAGCATCAAGGCCCACACTGACCTTCGAGGCCAATTCAGAAAATAAACACACGACGATTAAATAATACTTTCCACGATACCATCCCAAAGGTTCCACAGCATGAATTACAACTTAAAGTTGTTGTAACATAGTAGGTTCGCAGATGATACCAATATTGTTTGGGTGGTAAATAGTGAGGAGGGTAGCCTTCGATTACAGGGGGATATCGGGGGGATGGTCAGGCGGGCTGATCAGTGGCAAATGGAATTCAATCCGGATATGTGTGAGGTGATGCACTTGGGCAGGACAAACAGGGCAAGGGAATACAGGATAAACGGCAGGACCCTGGGCAGCACCGAGGATCAGGGTGACCTTGGTGTGCCTGTACACCCACCGGTCCATTAAGGTAGCAGAGCAGGTGGATACAGTGGTTAAGAAGGCAGATGGTATACTTGCCTTTATTAGCCGAGGGATAGAGTTTAAGAGCGGGGAGGTTATGCTGGAATTGTATAAAACGTTGGTTAGGTCACAGCTGGAGTATTGTGTGGCAGTTCAGGACTCCACATTGTAGGAGGGATGTGACAGCACTGGGAAGGGTGCAGGGGAGTTTTGCCTGGGCTGGAGAGTTTTAGCTATGAAGTGAGATTGGATAGACTGGGGTTTTCCTTGGAGCAGAGGAGACTGGGGGGGGGGGAAAGACATGATTAAGATGGATAAAATTATGAGGGGCACAGATAGAGTGGGCAGGGAAGAAATTTCCCTTGGCGGAGGGATCAATGACCAGGGGGCAGAGATTTACGGGAAGGGGCGGGAGATTTCGAGGGGATTTGAGGAAAAACCCTTTCACCCAGAGGGGGGTGGGAGTCTGGAACTCGCTGCCTGAAAGGGTGGTGGAGGCAGGAACCCTCACAACATTTAAGAAGTATTTAGATGTGCCCCTGCGATGCCAAGGCAGACAAGGCTATGGGCCGAGTGCTGGGAAATGGGAATAGAATATTTAGGTGGTTGCTTTTGACCGGAGCAGACGTGATGTTCCGAAGGGCGTTTTCTGTGCTGTGGAACTGTATGACTCCATGACATGTGGGGGCCAACTTGTGGTAAGCAAGTTCCCCCCACACACAAGTGTCGTGTTGGGTGTCCTGGTCTACAAACAGGTCAACACGGCTGGAGATGGTATAACTCTATTTTATTAACAGCTCAACTGTAATAACATACTGTAAGCTTGGGTACGTGCATTACCAGCTTATCTGTGGACCCTGTCCTATCACTATCTAGGTGAGGCACTCAGCACATGGTGAATGTCTGTGATGCAGGCTGTGAGCTCTGTGCTCTGAGCCGGCTGCTGCTAGAATGAGCGGGAACTCTGGTGTCCCCTGTCTTTATAGTGCGTGTGCTCTCACTGGTGATTGGCTGCGATGTTGTGTATGCTGATTGGTCCTACTGTATGTCCATCAGTGTGTCAGTGTGTGTGTGATTGCACCATGATATGTTGATGTATATCATGACATCCCCCCCTTTCACAAAGACTATGTGCCTGCATGAGAATAAATAAACTGTAGTGAGTGTGTCTGATCATGTGTGTGCATTATTTACATCAATATGTACATGTGGCTATGCTATATACACGGGAAGGTGCCAGGTGCAGAGGAAAACTATGTTACACCAAGAACAAAACAAATGCTATTAACAAACTATGAAAAACTATTAAACAGTACGGCAGAACAAGTCAGTGAGTCCAATAGTGCAAGGTTTATAAATCAAGTCTTTGGGGTGGGCGACGGATTCGTGTTGACCGCCTCAAGGGTGGTTCAGGATCCACCGGCTGAGGAATGGGCCAGGCCACGGTCGAGTGAGGAGGAGGCAGGGTATCCGGAAGCTCAACGAAGTCCATGTCAGGGACAACAGGAGGGCGTGGCACCGGTGCAGAATTTCGTAGCAAGCGCGGAACCTGACGAAGGGCACGCCGATTGCGGCGGCGAATGGAGCCATCAGGCAAACGAACCAGAAACGAGCGGGGAGCTATCTGTCTAAGAACCTCAGCAGTTGCCGACCAGCCACCCTCTGGAAGATGTATGCGGACATGATCTCCAGGCACCAGGGCAGGAAGATCAGTCGCCCGAGCATCATGAGCTGCCTTATGTTGCTCACGCTCTTGTTGCATCCGCCAAAGTACCGGAGCATGGTCGAGGTCTGGGACGTGAATGGACGGCACAAGTGGTCCTGAGAGTGCGACCCATAAGCAGTTGGGCCGGCGATAGGCCCGTGGACAGTGGGGCCGAGCGATAGGCCAGCAAGGCGAGGCAGGAGTCAGTTCCTGCATCAGCAGCCTTGCAGAGGAGCCTTTTTACAATGTGGACACCCTTCTCTGCTTTGCCATTTGACTGAGGGTGCAGGGGACTGGACGTCACGTGTGCAAAGTTGTATGCACTAGCGAAGGAAGACCATTCCTGACTCGCGAAGCAGGGGCCATTGTCTGACATCACGGTGAGCGGAATGCCGTGGCGAGCAAAGGACTCCTTACAGGCCCGGATAACAGCCGATGACATGGTGTCGTGCAGGCGTATGACCTCTGGATAGCTGGAAAAGTAGTCGATGATGATGATGTAGTCCCTGCCAAGCGCATTGAACAGGTCCACGCCCACCTTCGACCAGGGGGACATGACCAACTCATGGGGCTGAAGGGTCTCACGTGGTTGTGCCGGCTGGAAGCGCTGTCAGGTGGGGCAATTGAGCACAGTGTTGGCAATGTCCTCATTTATTCCCGGCCAGTATACAGACTCTCGGGCCCTCCGTCGGCACTTCTCAACGCCGAGATGGCCTCCGTGCAACTGTTCTAAGGCAAGCCGGTGCATGCTGTGTGGGATCACAATGCGGTCCAGCTTCAGGAGGACACCATCCACGACTGCCAAGTCGTCCCGAATGTTGTAAAACTGTGGGCATTGTCCCTTGAGCCACCCGTCCGTCATGTGGCGCATCACACGTTGCAGAAGGGGGTCTGCCACAGTCTCACGGCAAATGTGGGCAAGGCGTTCGTCAGTGGCCGGCAGATTGGCAGAAGTGAAGGCTACATGTGCGTCGACTTGGCCAACGAACCGCTCCGAGTCGGACGGAGTGTCGACTGCCCTGGACAGAGCGTCTGCTATGATCAGGTCCTTACCCGGGGTGTATACAAGTTGGAAGTCGTACCTCCGGAGTTTGAGCAGAATGCGCTGGAGGCGAGGGGTCATTTCATTGAGGTCCTTTTGGATGATGCCAACCAGCGGGCGATGGTCGGTCTCCACAGTGAACTGGGGAAGGCCATACACATAGTCGTGGAACTTGTCAACGCCAGTCAACAGGCCTAGGCACTCCTCAATTTGCGCATAGCGCTGCTCTGTAGGGGTCACGGCACGTGACGCATAGGCGACAGGGGCCCATGGTGAGGCGTCACCTCGTTGCAGGAGGACCGCCCCATTGGCTGGCGTCAGTCAAGATCTTCGTCTCCCTTGCAGGA
This sequence comes from Scyliorhinus torazame, assembly GCF_047496885.1. Taxonomy (NCBI): domain Eukaryota; kingdom Metazoa; phylum Chordata; class Chondrichthyes; order Carcharhiniformes; family Scyliorhinidae; genus Scyliorhinus; species Scyliorhinus torazame. The sequence continues at coordinate 17,304,039 of NC_092731.1, read as the reverse complement.
TCGAAGAACGCCAGTACCGGGGCGGTGGTGAGCTTGACCTTGAGCTCCTCCCATTCACGCTGGTGGGTGGGAAGCCACTGGAATTCAGTTGTCTTCCTGACAAGGTGCTGGAGAGCTGTGGTGTGGGAAGCGAGGTTAGGGATGAATTTTCCCAGGAAGTTGACCATCCCTAGAAAGTGTAGCACCACCTTCTTGTCTGTCGGTTTCTGCATAGCCGTGATGGCTGCCACCTTGTCGGCATCCGGCCGCACACCCAACCGGGAGATGTGGTCCCCAAAGAACTTGAGCTCGTTTTGGCCAAAAGAACATTTGGCTCTGTTAAGGCGCAGGCCCTGGTCCCGTATCCGTTGAAAGACGCGTTGGAGGCGACTGATATGCTCCTGCGGTGTGGTAGACCAAATAATGATATCATCCACATAGACGCGCACGCCTTCGATGCCCTCCATCATCTGTTCCATGATGCAATGGAAAACTTCAGAGGCCAATATGATTCCAAATGGCATCCTATTGTAGCAGTATCTGCCAAATGGAGTGTTGAAGGTACACAGCTTCCTGCTGGACTGATCCAATTGAATCTGCCAGAAGCCCTTTGAGGCATCAAGCTTGGTGAATATTTTTGCCCGAGCCATCTCGCACGTGATCTCCTCATGTTTGGGTATAAGGTAATGTTCCCTCATTATATTGCGATTTAAGTCTTTCGGGTCAATACAGATCCGGAGCTCGCCGGAAGGCTTCTTGACGCACACCATGGAGCTGACCCATGGAGTTGGCTCCGTCACCCGGGAAAGCACTCCTTGGTCCTGAAGGTCCTGCAGCTGCTGCTTGAGGCGGTTCTTGAGGGGTGCTGGGACTCTGCGAGGTGCATGAACTAACGGGGTGGCATCCTGTTTGAGCAGGATTTTGTATGTGTAGGGCAGTGTACCCATGCCCTCAAAAGCATCCTGGTTCTGAGAGAAATTTGAGTTTAGTTGCGCCCTGAATTCCGCATCTTGGAAGTCAGATGTGCCTTCTGGAGAGAGAGAGTGTACTCGCTGAACGAGGAGGAGGAGTTTGCACGCCTGTTTGCACGTTTGCGCGCCTAGTAGAGAGTCCTTTGAAGAGCCCACGATCTCGAAGGGTAGGATGGCTTTACGCGAGTTGGCACGACCCGTGGCGGGGATGACGTTGCCATTATAGTCGACCAGTTGACAGATGGATGGAAGAATTGCTGGCTTGACCCTCAGGGTTTGAAATGCTGACCATGCGAGGAGATTGGCGGAAGCACCAGTGTCCAGGCGGAATGTGATCTGGGATCGGTTGACCGTCAGGGTGGCACACCACTCGTCGCCCAGATCACTGCTGTGCACGGACAGCGGCTGGTGCGTTCGACTCGGGGACAGCTTATTCTTGTTGATGACAGCAATGCGGAAAGGCTCCCTGCCCTCAGTGTCACTGGTCTGTATGATGTCAGGATCGGACTCGGCGAACGTGGGTAGAATTGCCCGAACATTTCTGCGAGGCTGGTTAAACTGTTGCGAGTTGGCAGGCTGAGGAGCTCGACAGCAGACAGCATAGTGGCCAAGCCTGCCACAGCGTGGGCATTGTCGTGCTTTGGCCGGACATTGGGTTAATGACCAGAAACCTGTTTATTTTCAGTGACTGCTGGTTGAGGGATGGATATTGGCCAGAAAACTCAGGGGAACTGCTCTTCATTCAAATGTTGCGGGATCTTACACTGAGGGGGAAGAGGAGACCTCGGTTTAAGGTCCCACCAGAAAGCTGGGTTGAAAGCTGAGATGTAGAGAGGTCCCGAACAGCAGCAGAGATTGAAACTCAAGATGGGGCCGATAGCATTTCTTGCTTCAAGGCACAACACAACAGCCCATCACCTTGGGGGGCAGTGGGGATGCAGATGCAGTGTAAGAGGGCCGGATCAGTTTTCACTCAGTTGACCTTGTTTATGAGTTTATCTGATGCACCAACTGGTCTCTCTTCCAGATGATTGCGCGGTCTGAGAAATGACAGACTTGGAGCATTTCACGTTGTCTGCGCTTTGGGAGCCTCAATCTTCGGTGTAAGGGATATCGCAACCCTACACTGTCCTCAGTAAAACACTCACTGACATATCCCTCACCCCTAACACTCTAGTCTACCCCACACCTCTCACTGTAACACTCTGATATACCCCACACCCCTCACAGTAACACTCTGATATACCCCACACCCCTCACTGTAACACTCTAGTATGCCCCACACCTCTCACTGTAACACTCTGATATACCCCACACCCCTCACAGTAACACTCTGATATACCCCACACCCCCTCACTGTAACACTCTGATATACAACACACCCCTCACTGTAACACTCTGATAAACCCCTCACTGTAACACTCTGATATACCCCACACACCTCACTGTAACCCTCTGATAAACCCCACACCCCTCACTGTAACCCTCTGATATACACCACACCCCTCACTGTAACCCTCTGATATACCCCACACCCCTCACTGTAACCCTCTGATATACACCACACCCCTCACTGTAACATTCTGATATACCCCACACCCCCTCACTGTAACACTCTGATATACAACACACCCCTCACTGTAACACTCTGATAAACCCCTCACTGTAACACTCTGATACACCCCACACCCCTCACTGTAACCCTCTGATAAACACCACACCCCTCACTGTAACACTCTGATACACCCCACACCCCTCACTGTAACCCTCTGATATACACCACACCCCTCACTGTAACACTCTGATATACCCCACACCCCTCACTGTAACACTCTGATATACCCCACATCCCTCACTGTAACACTGATATTCCCCACACCCCTCACTGTAACATTCGGATATACCCCACACCCCCTCACTGTAACACTCTGATATACCCCACACCCCCGTCACTGTAACACTCCGATGTACCTCACACCCCTCACTGTAACACTCTGATATACCCCACACACCTCACTGTAACACTCTGATATACCCCACTTCCCCCACAGTAACACTCTGATACACCACACACCCCTCACTGTAACACGCTGATACACCCCACACCCATTACTGTAACACACTGATATACCCCACGCCCCTCACTGTAACACTCTGATATACCCCACACACCCTCACTGCAACACTCTGATACACCCCACATCCACCACTGTAACACACTGATATACCCCACACCCAAACTCTGATATACCCCACAACCCTCACTGTAACACTCTGATATACCCCACATCCCTCGCTGTAACACACTGATATACCCCACACCCCTCACTGTAACACTCTGATATACCCCACACCCACACTCTAATATACCCCACAACCCTCACTGTAACACTCTGATATACCCCACACCCCTCACTGTAACACTCTGATATACCCCACACCCACACTCTGATATACCCCACAACCCTCACTGTAACACTCTGATATACCCCACACCCCTATCTGTAACACTCTGATATACCCCACACCCCTCACTGTAACACTCTGATATACCCCACACCACTCACCGTAACACTCTGATATACCCCACACACCTCACTGTAACACTCTGATATACCGCACAGCTCTCACTGTAACACTCTGATATACCCCACACCCCTCACTGTAACACTCTGATATACCGCACAGCTCTCACTGTAACACTCTGATATACCCCACACCCCTCACTGTAACACTCTGATATACCCCACACCCCTCACTGTAACACTCTGATAAACCCCACACTCCTCACAGTAACATTCTGACATACGCCACACACCTCACTGTAACACTCTGATATACCCCACACCCCTCACTGTAACACTCTGATATACCCCACACACCTCACCGTAACACTCTGATATACCCCACACCCCTCACTGTAACACTCTGATATACCGCACAACCCTCACTGTAACACTCTGATATACCCCCACCCCTCACTGTAACACTCTGATATACCTCTCACTGTAACAATCTGATATACCCCACACCCCCTCACTGTAACACTCTGATACACCCCACACTCCTCACTGTAACACTCTGATATATCCCACACCCCTCACTGTAACACTCTGATATACCACACACCCCTCACTGTAACACTCTGATATACCCCACACCCCTCACTGTAACACTCTGATAAACCCCACACTCCTCACAGTAACATTCTGACATACGCCACACACCTCACTGTAACACTCTGATATACCCCACACCCCTCACTGTAACACTCTGATATACCCCACACACCTCACTGTAACACTCTGATATACCCCACACCCCTCACTGTAACACTCTGATATACCGCACAACCCTCACTGTAACACTCTGATATACCCCCACCCCTCACTGTAACACTCTGATATACCTCTCACTGTAACACTCTGATATACCACACACCCCCTCACTGTAACACTCTGATACACCCCACACTCCTCACTGTAACACTCTGATATATCCCACACCCCTCACTGTAACACTCTGATTTACCACACACCCCTCACTGTAACACTCTGATATACCTCACACCCACTCACTGTAACACTCTGATATACGCCACATCCCTCACGGTAACACGCTGATATACCCCACACCCCTCACTGTAAAACTCTGATATACCCCACACCCACTCACTGTAACACTCTGATATTCCCCACACCCACTCACTGTATCACTCTGATATACCCCACAACCACTCACAGTAACACTCTGATATACCCCACCCCCTCACTGTAACACTCTGATATACCCCACACCCCTCACTGTAACACTCTGATATACCCCACACACCCTCACTGTAACATTCTGATATACCCCACACACCTCACTGTAACACTCTGATATACCCACACCCACTCACTGTAACATTCTGATATACCCCACACCCCTCGTTGTAACACACTGTTATACCCCACACCCCTCACTGTAACACTCTGACATACCCCACACACATCACTGTAACACTCTGATATACCCACACCCACTCACTGTAACATTCTGATATACCCCACACCCCTCGCTGTAACACACTGTTATACCCCACACCCCTCACTGTAACACTCTGACATACCCCACACACATCACTGTAACACTCTGATATACCCCAGTCCCCTCACTGTAACACTCTGATAGACCCCACGCCCCTCACTGTGACACTCTGATATACCCCACAGACCCTCACTGTAACACTCTGATACACCCCACACACCCTCACTGTAACACTCTGATATACCCCACACACCCTCACTGTAACACTGATATACCCCACACCCTCTCACTGTAACACAGTGATATGCCCCACACCCCCTCACTGTAACACTGGTGTACCCCACACCCCTCACTGTAACACTCTGATATAGCCCACACCCCTCACTGTCACACTCTGATATATCCCACACCACTCACTGTAACACTCTGATATACCCCACACCCCTCACTGTAACACTCTGATACACCCCACACCCCTCACTGTAAAACTCTGATATACCCCACACCCCTCACTGTAACACTCTGATATAGCCCACACCCCTCATTGTAACACTCTGATATACCCCACATCCCTCACTGTAACACTCTGATATACCTCTCACTGTAACACTCTGATATACCCCACACCCCCTCACTGTAACACTCTGATACACCCCACACTCCTCACTGTAACACTCTGATATATCCCACACCCCTCACTGTAACACTCTGATATACCACACACCCCTCACTGTAACACTCTGATATACCTCACACCCACTCACTGTAACACTCTGATATACGCCACATCCCTCACGGTAACACGCTGATATACCCCACACCCCTCACTGTAAAACTCTGATATACCCCACACCCACTCACTGTAACACTCTGATATTCCCCACACCGACTCACTGTATCACTCTGATATACCCCACAACCACTCACAGTAACACTCTGATATACCCCACCCCCTCACTGTAACACTCTGATATACCCCACACCCCTCACTGTAACACTCTGATATACCCCACACACCCTCACTGTAACATTCTGATATACCCCACACACCTCACTGTAACACACTGATATACCCACACCCACTCACTGTAACATTCTGATATACCCCACACCCCTCGCTGTAACACACTGTTATACCCCACACCCCTCACTGTAACACTCTGACATACCCCACACACATCACTGTAACACTCTGATATACCCCAGTCCCCTCACTGTAACACTCTGATAGACCCCACGCCCCTCACTGTGACACTCTGATATACCCCACAGACCCTCACTGTAACACTCTGATACACCCCACACACCCTCACTGTAACACTCTGATATACCCCACACACCCTCACTGTAACACTGATATACCCCACACCCTCTCACTGTAACACAGTGATATGCCCCACACCCCCTCACTGTAACACTGGTGTACCCCACACCCCTCACTGTAACACTCTGATATAGCCCACACCCCTCATTGTCACACTCTGATATATCCCACACCACTCACTGTAACACTCTGATATACCCCACACCCCTCACTGTAACACTCTGATACACCCCACACCCCTCACTGTAAAACTCTGATATACCCCACACCCCTCACTGTAACACTCTGATATAGCCCACACCTCTCATTGTAACACTCTGATATACCCCACATCCCTCACTGTAACACTCTGATATACCCCACACACCCTCACTGTAACACTGATATACCCCACACCCTCTCACTGTAACACAGTGATATGCCCCACACACCCTCACTGTAACACTGGTGTACCCCACACCCCTCACTGTAACACTCTGATATAGTCCACACCCCTCATTGTCACACACTGATATACCCCACACCCCTCACTGTAACACTCTGATATACCCCACAACCCTCACTGTAACACTCTGATATACCCCACACCCCTCACAGTAACACTCTGCTATACCCCACACCCCTCACTGTAACACTCTGATATATCCCCACACCCCTCACTGTAACCCTCTGATATACACAACACCCCTCACTGTAACACTGATATACCCCACAAACATCACTGTAACACGCTGATATACAGCACACCCCCTCACTGTAACACACTGATATACCCCACACCCCTCACTGTAACACTGATATACATCACACCCCCTCACTGTAACACTCTGATATACCCTCACACCCCTCACTGTAACCCTCTGATATACCCCACTCCCCTCACTGTAACACACTGATATACAGCACACACCCTCACTGTAACACACTGATATACCCCACACCCCTCACTGTAACACACTGATACACCCCACACCCCTCACTGTAACACTGATATACCCCACACCCCTCACTGTAACACTCTGATATACGCCACATCCCTCACTGTAACTCTCTGATATAACCCACACCCCTCACTGTAGCACTCTGATATACGCCACATCCCTCACTGTAACACGCTGATATACCCCACACCCCTCACTGTAAAACTCTGATATACCCCACACCCACTCACTGTAACACTCTGATATACCCCACACCCACTCACTTTATCACTCTGATATACCCCACACCCACTCACAGTAACACTCTGATATACCCCACCCCCTCACTGTAACACTCTGATATACCCCACACCCCTCACTGTAACACTCTGATATACCCCACACACCCTCACTGTAACATTCTGATATACCCCACACCCCTCACTGTAACACTCTGATATACCCACACCCACTCACTGTAACATTCTGATATACCCCACACCCCTCACTGTAACACTCTGATATACCCCACACACCTCACTGTAACACACTGATATACCAAACACACTACTCACTGTAACGCTCTGCGAAACCCCACACCCCTCACTGTAACACTCTGCCATACCCCACACCCCTCACTGTAACTCTCTGATATAACCCACACCCCTCACTGTAGCACTCTGATATACGCCACATCCCTCACTGTAACACGCTGATATACCCCACACCCCTCACTGTAACTCTCTGATATACCCCACACCCCTCACTGTAGCACTCTGATATACGCCACATCCCTCACTGTAAGACTCTGATATACCCCACACCCACACACAGATATACCCCACAACCCTCACTGTAAAACTCTGATATACCCCACACCCCTCACTGTAACACTCTGATATACCCCACACCCCTCACTGTAACACTCTGATATACCCCACACCCCTCACTGTAACACTCTGATATACCCCACACCCCTCACTGTAACACTCTGATATACCTCACAACCCTCACTGTAAAACTCTGATATACCCCACACCCCTCACTGTAACACTCTGATATACCCCACACCCCTCATTGTAACACTCTGATATACCCCACACCCCTCACTGTAACACTCTGATATACCCCACACACCCTCACTGTAACACTGATATACCCCACACCCTCTCACTGTAACACAGTGATATGACCCACACCCCCTCACTGTAACACTGGTGTACCCCACACCCCTCATTGTAACACTCTGATATAGCCCACACCCCTCATTGCCACACTCTGATACACCCCACACCCCTCACTGTAACACTCTGATACACCCCACACCCCTCACTGTAACACTCTGATATACCCCACACCCCTCACAGTAACACTCTGATATACCCCACACCCCTCACTGTAACACTCTGATATACCCCCACACCCCTCACTGTAACCCTCTGATATACACAACACCCCTCACTGTAACACTGATATACCCCACGACCCTCACTGTAACACACTGATATACAGTACACCCCCTCACTGTAACACACTGATATACAGCACACACCCTCACTGTAACACACTGATATACCCCACACCCCTCACTGTAACACACTGATACACCCCACACCCCTCACTGTAACACTGATATACCCCACAACCCTCACTGTAACGCTCGGATACATCCCATACCCTTCACTGTAACTCTCTGATATACCCCACACCCCTCACTGTAACACACTGATATACCCAACACCCCTCACTGTAACACACTGATACACCCCACATCCCTCACTGTAACACTGATATACCCCACAACCCTCACTGTAACACTCTGATATATCCCATACCCCTCACTGTAACTCTCTGATATACCCCACCCCTCACTGTAACACTCTGATTTACCCCACACACTCTCACTGTAACACTCTGATATACCCCACACCACTCACTTTAACACTCTGATATACCCCACACCCCTCACTGTAACACTCTGATCTACCCCAACACCCTCACTGTAACACTCTGATATGCCCCACACACCCTCACTGTAACACTCTGATATACCCCACACCACTCACTGTAACACTCTGATATACCCCACACCCCTCACTGTAACACTCTGATATACCTCACACCCCCTCACTGTAACACTCTGATATACCCCACGCCCCCTCACTGTAAGACTCTGATATACCCCACACCCCTCACTGTAACACTCTGATATATCCCACATCCCTCACTATAACACTCTGATATACCCCGCACCCCTCACTGTAACATTCTGATATACCCCACACCCCTCACTGAAAAACTCTGATATACCCCACGCCCCTCACTGAAAAACTCTGATATACCCCACACCCCTCACTGAAAAACTCTGATATACCCCACACTCCTCACTGTAACACTCTGATGTACCCCACACCCCTCACCGTAACACTCTGATATACCCCATACCCCTCACAGTAACACTCTGATATACCCCATACCCCTCACTATAACACTCTGATATACCCCGCACCCCTCACTGTAACATTCTGATATACCCCACGCCCTCACTGAAAAACTCTGAGATACCCCACACACCTCACTGAAAAACTCTGATATACCCCACACTCCTCACTGTAAAACTCTGAAATACCCCACACGCCTCATTGTAACACTGACATACCCCACACCCCTCACCGTAACACGCTGATATACCCCACACCACTCACAGCAACACAGTGATATACCTCACACCCCTCACTGTAAGACTCTGATATGCCCCACACCCCTCACTGTAACCCTCTGATATACCCCACACGCCCTCACTGTAACGTTCTGATACACCCCACACCCCTCACTGTAACACTCTGATATACCCCACACCCCTCACTGTAACCCTCTGATATACCCCACACGCCCTCACTGTAACATTCTGATACACCCCACACCCCTCACTGTAACATTCTGATATACCCCAAACCCCTCACTGTAACACTCTGATATACCCCACACCCCTCACTATAACACTGAGAGACCCCACACCCCTCACTGTAACACACTGATATACCCCACACCACCTCACTGTAACATTCTGATATACCCCACACCCCCTCACTGTAATACTCTGATATATCCCACACCCCTCACTGTAGGACACTGATATACCCCATACCCCTCACTGTAATACTCTGATATATCCCACACCCCGCACTGTAGGACACTGATATACCCCAAATTCCTCACTGTAACACTCTGATATACCCCACACCCCTCACTGTAACACTCTGATATACCCCACACACCCTCACTGTAACACTCTGATATACCGCACATCTCACTGTAACACTCTGATATACCCCACACCGCTCACTGTAACACTCTGATATAACCCACACACCCTCACAGTGACACTCTGATATACCCCACACACCCTCACTGTAACACTGTGATACACCCCACACACCCTCACTGTAACACTCTGATATACCCCACACCCCCTCACTGTAACACTGATATACCCCACACCCTCTCACTGTAACACTGGTGTACCCCACACCCCTCACTGTAACACTCTGATATAGCCCACACACCTCACTGTAACACTGATATACCCCACCCCCTCACTGTAACAGTCTGATATACCCCACACCCCTCACAGTAACACTCTGATATACCCCACACACCCTCACTGTAACACTCTGATACACCCCACACACCCTCACTGTAACACTCTGATATACCCCACACCCCCTGACTGTAACACTGATATACCCCACACCCTCTCACTGTAACACTGGTGTACCCCACACCCTTCACTGTAACACTCTGATATACCCCACACCCCTCATTGTCACACTCTGATATACCCCACACCCCTCACTGTAACATTCTGATATACCCCACACCCCTCACTGTAACACTCTGATATACCCCACACCCCTCACTGTAACACTCTGAATTACCCCCACACCCCTCACTGTAACCCTCTGACATACACCACACCCCTCACTGTAACACTCTAATAAACCCCACACCCCTCACTGTAACACTCTGATATATCCCACATCCCTCACTGTAACACTGATATACCCCACACCCCTCACTGTAACACTGACATACCCCACACCCCTCACTGAAAAACTCTGATATACCCCACACCCCTCACTGTAACACTCTGATATACCCCACACCCCTCACTGTCACACTCTGATATACCCCACACCCCTCACAGTAACACTCTGATATACCCCACACACCTCACTGTCACACTCTGATACACCCCACAGACCCTCACTGTAACACTCTGATATATCCCACACCCCTCACAGTAACACTCTGATATACCCCACACACCTCACTGTCACACTCTGATACACCCCACAGACCCTCACTGTAACACTCTGATATACCCCACACCCCTCACTGTAACACTCTGATATACCATACTCACCTCACTGTCACACTCTGATACACCCCACAGACCCTCACTGTAACACTCTGAAATACCCCACACACTCACTGTACCACTCTAATATACCCCACACCCCTCACTGTAACACTCTGATATACCCCACACACCTCACTGTCACACTCTGATACACCCCACAGACCCTCACTGTAACACTCTGATATACCCCACACCCCTCACTGTAACACTCTGATATACCACACACACCTCACTGTCACACTCTGGTACACCCCACAGACCCTCACTGTAACACTCTGATAGACCCCACATCCCTCACTGTAACACTCTGATATACCACACACACCTCACTGTCACACTCTGATACACCCCACAGCCCCTCACTTTAACACTCTGATATACCCCACACCCCTCACTGTAACACTCTGATATATTCCCACACCCCTCTCTGTAACACTCTGATATACCCCATACCCCTCACAGTAACACTCTGATATACCCCACACCCCCTCACTGTCACACTCTGATATACCCCACACCCCTCACTGTAACACTCTGAAATACCCCACACCACTCACTGTAACACTCTGAGATACCCCACCCACACCCCTCACTGAAAAACTCTGATATACCCCACACCCCTCACTATAACACTCTGATATACCCCACACCCCTCACTGAAAAATTCTGATATACCCCACACCCCTCACTGAAAAACTCTGATATACCCCACACTCCTCACTGTAACACTCTGATATACCCCACACCCCTCACTGTAACACTCTGATATACCCCACACCCCTCACTGTAACACTCTGATAAACTCCACACCCCCTCACTGTAACACTCTGATATACCCCACACCCCTCATTGTAACACTGACATACCCCACACCCCTCACCGTAACACTCTGATATACCCTATACCCCTCACAGTAACACTGTGATATACACCGCACCCCCTCACTGTAACACTCTGATATACCCCATAACCCTCACTGTAACACTCTGATATACCCCGCACCCCTCACTGTAACATTCTGATATACACCGCAACCCTCACTGTAACATTCTGAGATACCCCACACACCTCACTGACAAACTCTGATATACACCACACACCTCACTGTAACACTCTGATATACCCCACACCCCTCATTGTAACACTGACATACCCCACACCCCTCACCGTAACACTCTGATATACCCCACACCACTCACTGTAACACACTGATATACCTCACACCCCTCACTGTAAGAATCTGATATACCCCAAACCCCTCACTGTAACACTCTGATATACCCCAAACCCCTCACTGTAACACTCTGATATACCCCACACCCCTCACTATAACACTGAGAGACCCCACGCCCCTCACTGTAACACACTGATATACCCCACACCACCTCACTGTAACACTCTGATGTACCCGACACCCACTCACTGTAACACTCTGATATACCCCACACCACCTCACTGTAACACTCTGATATACCCCACATCCCTCACTGTAACACTCTGATATACCCCACACCTCTCAATGCAACACTCTGATATACACCACACCCCCTCACTGTAACACTCTGATATACCCCACACCCCTCACTGTAACACTCTGATATACCCCACACCCCTCACTGTAAGACTCTGATATACCCCTCACCCCTCACTGTAACAATCTGATATACCCCACACCCCTCACTGTGACACTCTGATATACCCCACACCCCTCACTGTAACACTCTGATATACCCCACACCCCTCACTGTTATACTCTGATACACCCCACACCCTCACAGTAAGAGTCTGATATACCCCACACCCCTCACTGTAACACCCTGGGATGCCCCCCCACTCCAACACTCTGATATACCCCACACACCCTCACTATAACACTCTGATATACCCCACACCCCTCACTGTAACACTCTGATATACCCCACACCCCCTCACTGTAACACTCTGATATACCTCACACCCCCTCACTGTAACACTGATATACCCCACACACCCTCACTGTAACACTCTGATATACCCCACACCCCTCACTGTAACACTCTGATATACCACACACCCCTCACAGTAAGACTCTGATATACCCCACACCGCTCACTGTAACACCCTAATATGCCCCCCACTGTAACACTCTGATATACTCCATACCCCTCACTGTAACTCTCTGATATACCCCACACCCCTCACTGTAACACTCTGATATACCCCACACACCTCACTGTCACACTCTGATACACCCCACAGACCCTCACTGTAACACTCTGATATATCCCACACCCCTCACAGTAACACTCTGATATACCCCACACACCTCACTGTCACACTCTGATACACCCCACAGACCCTCACTGTAACACTCTGATATACCCCACACCCCTCACTGTAACACTCTGATATACCATACTCACCTCACTGTCACACTCTGATACACCCCACAGACCCTCACTGTAACACTCTGAAATACCCCACACACTCACTGTACCACTCTAATATACCCCACACCCCTCACTGTAACACTCTGATATACCCCACACACCTCACTGTCACACTCTGATACACCCCACAGACCCTCACTGTAACACTCTGATATACCCCACACCCCTCACTGTAACACTCTGATATACCACACACACCTCACTGTCACACTCTGGTACACCCCACAGACCCTCACTGTAACACTCTGATAGACCCCACATCCCTCACTGTAACACTCTGATATACCACACACACCTCACTGTCACACTCTGATACACCCCACAGCCCCTCACTTTAACACTCTGATATACCCCACACCCCTCACTGTAACACTCTGATATATTCCCACACCCCTCTCTGTAACACTCTGATATACCCCATACCCCTCACAGTAACACTCTGATATACCCCACACCCCCTCACTGTCACACTCTGATATACCCCACACCCCTCACTGTAACACTCTGAAATACCCCACACCACTCACTGTAACACTCTGAGATACCCCACCCACACCCCTCACTGAAAAACTCTGATATACCCCACACCCCTCACTATAACACTCTGATATACCCCACACCCCTCACTGAAAAATTCTGATATACCCCACACCCCTCACTGAAAAACTCTGATATACCCCACACTCCTCACTGTAACACTCTGATATACCCCACACCCCTCACTGTAACACTCTGATATACCCCACACCCCTCACTGTAACACTCTGATAAACTCCACACCCCCTCACTGTAACACTCTGATATACCCCACACCCCTCATTGTAACACTGACATACCCCACACCCCTCACCGTAACACTCTGATATACCCTATACCCCTCACAGTAACACTGTGATATACACCGCACCCCCTCACTGTAACACTCTGATATACCCCATAACCCTCACTGTAACACTCTGATATACCCCGCACCCCTCACTGTAACATTCTGATATACACCGCAACCCTCACTGTAACATTCTGAGATACCCCACACACCTCACTGACAAACTCTGATATACACCACACACCTCACTGTAACACTCTGATATACCCCACACCCCTCATTGTAACACTGACATACCCCACACCCCTCACCGTAACACTCTGATATACCCCACACCACTCACTGTAACACACTGATATACCTCACACCCCTCACTGTAAGAATCTGATATACCCCAAACCCCTCACTGTAACACTCTGATATACCCCAAACCCCTCACTGTAACACTCTGATATACCCCACACCCCTCACTATAACACTGAGAGACCCCACGCCCCTCACTGTAACACACTGATATACCCCACACCACCTCACTGTAACACTCTGATGTACCCGACACCCACTCACTGTAACACTCTGATATACCCCACACCACCTCACTGTAACACTCTGATATACCCCACATCCCTCACTGTAACACTCTGATATACCCCACACCTCTCAATGCAACACTCTGATATACACCACACCCCCTCACTGTAACACTCTGATATACCCCACACCCCTCACTGTAACACTCTGATATACCCCACACCCCTCACTGTAAGACTCTGATATACCCCTCACCCCTCACTGTAACAATCTGATATACCCCACACCCCTCACTGTGACACTCTGATATACCCCACACCCCTCACTGTAACACTCTGATATACCCCACACCCCTCACTGTTATACTCTGATACACCCCACACCCTCACAGTAAGAGTCTGATATACCCCACACCCCTCACTGTAACACCCTGGGATGCCCCCCCACTCCAACACTCTGATATACCCCACACACCCTCACTATAACACTCTGATATACCCCACACCCCTCACTGTAACACTCTGATATACCCCACACCCCCTCACTGTAACACTCTGATATACCTCACACCCCCTCACTGTAACACTGATATACCCCACACACCCTCACTGTAACACTCTGATATACCCCACACCCCTCACTGTAACACTCTGATATACCACACACCCCTCACAGTAAGACTCTGATATACCCCACACCGCTCACTGTAACACCCTAATATGCCCCCCACTGTAACACTCTGATATACTCCATACCCCTCACTGTAACTCTCTGATATACCCCACACCCCTCACTGTAATACTCTGATACACCCCACACCCCTCACTTTAACACTCTGATATACCCCACACCCCTCATTGTAACACTCTGATATACCCCACACCCCTCACTGTAACACTCTTATGTATCCCACACCCCTCACTGTAACACTCTGATATACCCCATACCCTTCACTGTAACACACTGATATACCCCACACCCTTCACTGTAACACTCTGATATAGCCCACACTCCTCACTGTGACACTCTGATATACCCCACACCCCTCACTGTAACACTCTGATATATCCCACACCCCTCACTGTAACACTCTGATATGCCCCACACCCCTCACTGTAACACTCCGATGTACACCACACCCCTCACTGTAACACTCTGATATACCCCACACCCCTCACTGTAACACTCTGATATACCCCACACCCCTCACTGTAACACTGATACACCCCACACCCCCTACTGTAACACTCTGATATACCCCACACCCCTCACTGTAACACTCTGATATACCCCACACCCCTCACTGTAACACTCTGATATACCCCATACCCCTCACTTTAACACTCTGATATACCCCATACCCATCACTGTCACACTCTGATATACCCCACACCCACTCACTGTAACACTCTGATATACCCCACGCCCAGTCACTGTAACACACTGATATACCCCACACCCCTCACTTTAACACTCTGATATACCCCATACCCATCACTGTAACACTCTGATATACCCCACACCCCCTCACTGTAACACTCTGATATACCCCACTCCCCTCACTGTAACACTCTGATATACCCCACACCCCCTCACTGTAACACTCTGATATACCCCACACCCCCCACTGTCCCACTCTGATATACCCCACACACCTCACTGTAACACTCTGATATATTCCCACACCCCTCTCTGTAACACTCTGATATACCCCATACCCCTCACAGTAACACTCTGATATACCCCACACCCCTCACTGTAACACTCTGATATACCCCACACCCCTCATTGTAACACTGACATACCCCACACCCCTCACCGTAACACTCTGATATACCCCATACCCCTCACAGTAACACTGTGATATACACCGCACCCCCTCACTGTAACACTCTGATATACCCCATACCCCTCACTGTAACACTCTGATATACCCCACACACCCTCACTGTAACACTCTGATATACGCCACATCCCTCACTATAACACACTGATATACCCCACTCCCCTCACTGTAACACTCTGATGACCCCACACCGGTAACAGTAACACTCTGATATACCCCGCACCCCTCACTGTAACACTCTGATATACCCCACACCCCTCACTGTAACACTCTGATATACCCCAAACCCCTCATTGTAACACTCTGATATACACCACACACCTCACTGTAACACTCTGATATACCCCACACCCCTCATTGTAACACTGACATACCCCACACCCCTCACCGTAACACTCTGATTTACCCCACACCACTCACTGTAACACACTGATATACCTCACACCCCTCACTGCAAGAATCTGATATACCCCACACTCCTCACTGTAACACTCTGATACATCCCACACCCCTCACTGTAACACTCTGATATACCCCACACCCCTCACTGTAACACTCTGATATACCCCAAACCCCTCACTGTAACACTCTGATATACCCCACACCCCTCACTATAAAACTGAGAGACCCCACGCCCCTCACTGTAACACACTGATATACCCCACACCACCTCACTGTAACACTCTGATGTACCCGACACCCACTCACTGTAACACTCTGATATACCCCACACCACCTCACTGTAACACACTGATATACCCCACACCACCTCACTGTAACACACTGATATACCCCACATCCCTCACTGTAACACTCTGATATACCCCACACCTCTCAATGCAACACTCTGATATACACCACACCCCCTCACTGTAACACTCTGATATACCCCACACCCCTCACTGTAACACTCTGATATACCCCACACCCCTCACTGTAAGACTCTGATATACCCCTCACCCCTCACTGTAACACTCTGATAAACCCCACACCCCTCACTGGGACACTCTGATATACCCCACACGCCTCACTGGGACACTCTGATATACCCCACACCCCTCACTGTTACACTCTGATACACCCCACACCCTCACAGTAAGAGTCTGATATACCCCACACCCCTCACTGTAACACCCTGGGATGCCCCCCCACTCCAACACTCTGATATACCCCACACACCCTCACTATAACACTCTGATGTACCCCACACCCCTCACTGTAACACTCTGATATACCCCACACCCCCTCACTGTAACACTCTGATATACCTCACACCCCCTCACTGTAACACTGATATACCCCACACACCCTCACTGTAACACTCTGATATACCCCACACCCCTCACTGTAACACTCTGATATACCACACACCCCTCACAGTAAGACTCTGATATACCCCACACCCCTCACTGTAACACCCTAATATGCCCCCCACTGTAACACTCTGATATACTCCATACCCCTCACTGTAACTCTCTGATATACCCCACACCCCTCACTGTAATACTCTGATACACCCCACACCCCTCACTTTAACACTCTGATATACCCCACACCCCTCATTGTAACACTCTGATATACCCCACACCCCTCACTGTAACACTCTTATGTATCCCACACCCCTCACTGTAACACTCTGATATACCCCATACCCTTCACTGTAACACACTGATATACCCCACACCCTTCACTGTAACACTCTGATATAGCCCACACTACTCACTGTGACACTCTGATATACCCCACACCCCTCATTGTAACACTCTGATATATCCCACACCCCTCACTGTAACACTCTGATATGCCCCACACCCCTCACTGTAACACTCCGATGTACACCACACCCCTCACTGTAACACTCTGATATACCCCACACCCCTCACTGTAACACTCTGATATACCCCACACCCCTCACTGTAACACTGATACACCCCACACCCCCTACTGTAACACTCTGATATACCCCACACCCCTCACTGTAACACTCTGATATACCCCACACCCCTCACTGTAACACTCTGATATACCCCATACCCCTCACTTTAACACTCTGATATACCCCATACCCATCACTGTCACACTCTGATATACCCCACACCCACTCACTGTAACACTCTGATATACCCCACGCCCAGTCACTGTAACACACTGATATACCCCAAACCCCTCACTTTAACACTCTGATATACCCCATACCCATCACTGTAACACTCTGATATACCCCACACCCCCTCACTGTAACACTCTGATATACCCCACACCCCTCATTGTAACACTCTAATATACCCCACACCTCCTCACTGTAACACTCTGATATACCCCACACCCCTCACTGTCCCACTCTGATATACCCCACACACCTCACTGTAACACTCTGATATATTCCCACACCCCTCTCTGTAACACTCTGATATACCCCATACCCCTCACAGTAACACTCTGATATACCCCACACCCCTCACTGTAACACTCTGATATACCCCAAACCCCTCAATGTAACACTGATATACCCCACACCCCTCACTGTAACACTGATATGCCCCACACCCTCTACTGTAACACTCTGATATACACCACACCCCCTCACTGTCACACTCTGATATACCCCACACCACTCACTGTAACACTCTGAAATACCCCACACCCCCTCACTGTAACACTGATATACCCCACACACCCTCACTGTAACACTCTGATATACCCCACACCCCTCACTGTAACACTCTGATATACCACACACCCCTCACAGTAAGACTCTGATATAGCCCACACCCCTCACTGTAACACCCTAATATGCCCCCCACTGTAACACTCTGATATACTCCATACCCCTCACTGTAACTCTCTGATATACCCCACACCCCTCACTGTAATACTCTGATACACCCCACACCCCTCACTTTAACACTCTGATATACCCCACACCCCTCATTGTAACACTCTGATATACCCCACACCCCTCACTGTAACACTCTTATGTATCCCACACCCCTCACTGTAACACTCTGATATACCCCATACCCTTCACTGTAACACACTGATATACCCCACACCCTTCACTGTAACACTCTGATATAGCCCACACTCCTCACTGTGACACTCTGATATACCCCACACCCCTCACTGTAACACTCTGATATATCCCACACCCCTCACTGTAACACTCTGATATGCCCCACACCCCTCACTGTAACACTCCGATGTACACCACACCCCTCACTGTAACACTCTGATATACCCCACACCCCTCACTGTAACACTCTGATATACCCCACACCCCTCACTGTAACACTGATACACCCCACACCCCCTACTGTAACACTCTGATATACCCCACACCCCTCACTGTAACACTCTGATATACCCCACACCCCTCACTGTAACACTCTGATATACCCCATACCCCTCACTTTAACACTCTGATATACCCCATACCCATCACTGTCACACTCTGATATACCCCACACCCACTCACTGTAACACTCTGATATACCCCACGCCCAGTCACTGTAACACACTGATATACCCCACACCCCTCACTTTAACACTCTGATATACCCCATACCCATCACTGTAACACTCTGATATACCCCACACCCCCTCACTGTAACACTCTGATATACCCCACACCCCTCATTGTAACACTCTGATATACCCCACACCCCCTCGCTGTAACACTCTGATATACCCCACACCCCTCACTGTCCCACTCTGATATACCCCACACACCTCACTGTAACACTCTGATATATTCCCACACTGCTCTCTGTAACACTCTGATATACCCCATACCCCTCACAGTAACACTCTGATACACCCCACACCCCTCACTGTAACACTCTGATATACCCCAAACACCTCAATGTAACACTGATATACCCCACACCCCTCACTGTAACACTGATATGCCCCACACCCTCTACTGTAACACTCTGATATACACCACACCCCCTCACTGTCACACTCTGATATACCCCACACCCCTCACTGTAACACTCTGAAATACCCCACACCACTCACTGTAACACTCTGAGATACCCCACCCACACCCCTCACTGAAAAACTCTGATATACCCCACACCCCTCACTATAACACTCTGATATACCCCACACCCCTCACTGGAAAAACTCTGATATACCCCAAACCCCTCACTATAACACTCTGATATACCCCACACCCCTCACTGGAAAAACTCTGATATACCCCTCACTCCTCACTGTAACACTCTGATATACCCCATACCCCTCACTGTAACACTCTGATATACCCCACACCCCTCACTGTAACACTCTGATAAACTCCACACCCCCTCACTGTAACACTCTGATATACCCCACACCCCTCATTGTAACACTGACATACCCCACACCCCTCACCGTAACACTCTGATATACCCCATACCCCTCACAGTAACACTGTGATATACACCGCACCCCCTCACTGTAACACTCTGATATACCCCACACCCCTCACTGTAACACTCTGATATACCCCAAACCCCTCACTGTAACACTCTGATATACACCACACACCTCACTGTAACACTCTGATATACCCCACACCCCTCATTGTAACACTGACATACCCCACACCCCTCACCGTAACACTCTGATATACCCCACACCACTCACTGTAACACACTGATATACCTCACACCCCTCACTGTAAGAATCTGATATACCCCACACTCCTCACTGTAACACTCTGATACACCCCACACCCCTCACTGTAACACTCTGATATACCCCACACCCCTCACTGTAACACTCTGATATACCCCAAACCCCTCACTGTAACACTCTGATATACCCCACACCCCTCACTGTAAAACTGAGAGACCCCACGCCCCTCACTGTAACACACTGATATACCCCACACCACCTCACTGTAACACTCTGATGTACCCGACACCCACTCACTGTAACACTCTGATATACCCCACACCACCTCACTGTAACACACTGATATACCCCACACCACCTCACTGTAACACTCTGATATACCCCACATCCCTCACTGTAACACTCTGATATACCCCACACCTCTCAATGCAACACTCTGATATACACCACACCCCCTCACTGTAACACTCTGATATACCCCACACCCCTCACTGTAACACTCTGATATACCCCACACCCCTCACTGTAAGACTCTGATATACTCCTCACCCCTCACTGTAACACTCTGATAAACCCCACACCCCTCACTGGGACACTCTGATATACCCCACACCCCTCACTGGGACACTCTGATATACCCCACACCCCTCACTGTTACACTCTGATACACCCCACACCCTCACAGTAAGAGTCTGATATACCCCACACCCCTCACTGTAACACCCTGGGATGCCCCCCCCACTGCAACACTCTGATATACCCCACACACCCTCACTATAACACTCTGATGTACCCCACACCCCTCACTGTAACACTCTGATATACCCCACACACCCTCACTGTAACACTCTGATATACCTCACACCCCCTCACTGTAACACTGATATACCCCACACACCCTCACTGTAACACTCTGATATACCCCACACCCCTCACTGTAACACTCTGATATACCACACACCCCTCACAGTAAGACTCTGATATACCCCACACCCCTCACTGTAACACCCTAATATGCCCCCCACTGTAACACTCTGATATACTCCATACCCCTCACTGTAACTCTCTGATATACCCCACACCCCTCACTGTAATACTCTGATACACCCCACACCCCTCACTTTAACACTCTGATATACCCCACACCCCTCATTGTAACACTCTGATATACCCCACACCCCTCACTGTAACACTCTTATGTATCCCACACCCCTCACTGTAACACTCTGATATACCCCATACCCTTCACTGTAACACACTGATATACCCCACACCCTTCACTGTAACACTCTGATATAGCCCACACCCCTCACTGTAACACTCCGATGTACACCACACCCCTCACTGTAACACTCTGATATACCCCACACCCCTCACTGTAACACTCTGATATACCCCACACCCCTCACTGTAACACTGATACACCCCACACCCCCTACTGTAACACTCTGATATACCCCACACCCCTCACTGTAACACTCTGATATACCCCACACCCCTCACTGTAACACTCTGATATACCCCATACCCCTCACTTTAACACTCTGATATACCCCATACCCCTCACTTTAACACTCTGATATACCCCACACCCCTCACTGTAACACTCTGATATACCCCACATCCCTCACTGTAACACTCTGATATACCCCACACCCACTCACTGTAACACTCTGATATACCCCACGCCCAGTCACTGTAACACACTGATATACCCCACACCCATCACTTTAACACTCTGATATACCCCATACCCATCACTGTAACACTCTGATATACCCCACACCCCCTCACTGTAACACTCTGATATACCCCACACCCCTCATTGTAACACTCTGATATACCCCACACCCCATCACTGTAACACTCTGATATACCCCACACCCCTCACTGTCCCACTCTGATATACCCCACACACCTCACTGTAACACTCTGATATATTCCCACACCCCTCTCTGTAACACTCTGATATACCCCATACCCCTCACAGTAACACTCTGATATACCCCACACCCCTCACTGTAACACTCTGATATACCCCAAACCCCTCAATGTAACACTGATATACCCCACACCCCTCACTGTAACACTGATATGCCCCACACCCTCTACTGTAACACTCTGATATACACCACACCCCCTCACTGTCACACTCTGATATACCCCACACCCCTCACTGTAACACACTGAAATACCCCACACCCCCTCACTGTAACACTGATATACCCCACACACCCTCACTGTAACACTCTGATATACCCCACACCCCTCACTGTAACACTCTGATATACCACACACCCCTCACAGTAAGACTCTGATATACCCCACACCCCTCACTGTAACACCCTAATATGCCCCCCACTGTAACACTCTGATATACTCCATACCCCTCACTGTAACTCTCTGATATACCCCACACCCCTCACTGTAATACTCTGAT
Organism: Scyliorhinus torazame; assembly: GCF_047496885.1. Classification (NCBI taxonomy): domain Eukaryota; kingdom Metazoa; phylum Chordata; class Chondrichthyes; order Carcharhiniformes; family Scyliorhinidae; genus Scyliorhinus; species Scyliorhinus torazame. Next base: position 17,279,698 of record NC_092731.1, on the reverse strand, counting down.
ACACCCCACACCCCTCACATTAACACTCTGATATACCCCACACCCCTCATTGTAACACTCTGATATACCCCACACCCCTCACTGTAACACTCTTATGTATCCCACACCCCTCACTGTAACACTCTGATATACCCCATACCCTTCACTGTAACACACTGATATACCCCACACCCTTCACTGTAACACTCTGATATAGCCCACACTCCTCACTGTGACACTCTGATATACCCCACACCCCTCACTGTAACACTCTGATATATCCCACACCCCTCACTGTAACACTCTGATATGCCCCACACCCCTCACTGTAACACTCCGATGTACACCACACCCCTCACTGTAACACTCTGATATACCCCACACCCCTCACTGTAACACTCTGATATACCCCACACCCCTCACTGTAACACTGATACACCCCACACCCCCTACTGTAACACTCTGATATACCCCACACCCCTCACTGTAACACTCTGATATACCCCACACCCCTCACTGTAACACTCTGATATACCCCATACCCCTCACTTTAACACTCTGATATACCCCATACCCATCACTGTCACACTCTGATATACCCCACACCCACTCACTGTAACACTCTGATATACCCCACGCCCAGTCACTGTAACACACTGATATACCCCACACCCCTCACTTTAACACTCTGATATACCCCATACCCATCACTGTAACACTCTGATATACCCCACACCCCCTCACTGTAACACTCTGATATACCCCACACCCCTCATTGTAACACTCTGATATACCCCACACCCCCTCGCTGTAACACTCTGATATACCCCACACCCCTCACTGTCCCACTCTGATATACCCCACACACCTCACTGTAACACTCTGATATATTCCCACACCCCTCTCTGTAACACTCTGATATACCCCATACCCCTCACAGTAACACTCTGATATACCCCACACCCCTCACTGTAACACTCTGATATACCCCAAACCCCTCAATGTAACACTGATATACCCCACACCCCTCACTGTAACACTGATATGCCCCACACCCTCTACTGTAACACTCTGATATACACCACACCCCCTCACTGTCACACTCTGATATACCCCACACCCCTCACTGTAACACTCTGAAATACCCCACACCACTCACTGTAACACTCTGAGATACCCCACCCACACCCCTCACTGAAAAACTCTGATATACCCCACACCCCTCACTATAACACTCTGATATACCCCACACCCCTCACTGAAAAATTCTGATATACCACACACCCCTCACTGAAAAACTCTGATATACCCCACACTCCTCACTGTAACATTCTGATATACCCCATACCCCTCACTGTAACACTCTGATATACCCCACACCCCTCACTGTAACACTCTGATAAACTCCACACCCCCTCACTGTAACACTCTGATATACCCCACACCCCTCATTGTAACACTGACATACCCCACACCCCTCACCGTAACACTCTGGTATACCCCATACCCCTCACAGTAACACTGTGATAGACACCGCACCCCCTCACTGTAACACTCTGATATACCCCATACCCCTCACTGTAACACTCTGATATACCCCACACACCCTCACTGTAACACTCTGATATACGCCACATCCCTCACTATAACACACTGATATACCCCACTCCCCTCACTGTAACACTCTGATGACCCCACACCGGTAACAGTAACACTCTGAGATACCCCACACCCCTCACTGTAACACTCTGATATACCCCACACACCTCACTGTAACACTCTGATATACCCCACACCCCTCATTGTAACACTGACATACCCCACACCCCTCACCGTAACACTCTGATATACCCCACACCACTCACTGTAACACACTGATATACCTCACACCCCTCACTGTAAGAATCTGATATACCCCACACTCCTCACTGTAACACTCTGATACACCCCACACCCCTCACTGTAACACTCTGATATACCCCACACCCCTCACTGTAACACTCTGATATACCCCAAACCCCTCACTGTAACACTCTGATATACCCCACACCCCTCACTATAACACTGAGAGACCCCACGCCCCTCACTGTAACACACTGATATACCCCACACCACCTCACTGTAACACTCTGATGTACCCGACACCCACTCACTGTAACACTCTGATATACCCCACACCACCTCACTGTAACACACTGATATACCCCACACCACCTCACTGTAACACTCTGATATACCCCACATCCCTCACTGTAACACTCTGATATACCCCACGCCCCCTCACTGTAACACTCTGATATACCCCACACCCCTCACTGTAACACTCTGATATACCCCACACCCCTCCCTGTAAGACTCTGATATACCCCTCACCCCTCACTGTAACACTCTGATATACCCCACACCCCTCACTGTGACACTCTGATATACCCCACACCCCTCACTGTAACACTCTGATATACCCCACACCACCTAACTGTAACACTCTGATATACCCCACATCCCTCACTGTAACGCTCTGATATACCCCACGCCCCCTCACTGTAACACTCTGATATACCCCACACCCCTCACTGTAACACTCTGATATACCCAACACCCCTCCCTGTAAGACTCTGATATACCCCTCACCCCTCACTGTAACACTCTGATATACCCCACACCCCTCACTGTGACACTCTGATATACCCCACACCCCTCACTGTAACACTCTGATATACCCCACACCCCTCACTGTTACACTCTGATACACCCCACACCCTCACAGTAAGAGTCTGATATACCCCACACCCCTCACTGTAACACCCTGGGATGCCCCCCCACTCCAACACTCTGTTATGCCCCACACCCCTCGCTGTAACACTCTGATATACCCACACCCCTCACTTTAACACTCTGATATACCTCACACCCCCTCACTGTAACACTGATATACCCCACACACCCTCACTGTAACACTCTGATATACCCCACACCCCTCACTGTAACACTCTGATATACCACACACCCCTCACAGTAAGACTCTGATATACCCCACACCCCTCACTGTAACACCCTGATATGCCCCCCACTGTAACACTCTGATATACCCCACACCCCTCGCTGTAACACTCTGATATACCCACACCCCTCACTTTAACACTCTGATACACCCCACACCCCTCACTTTAACACTCTGATATACCCCACACCCCTCATTGTAACACTCTGATATACCCCACACCCCTCACTGTAACACTCTGATATATCCCACACCCCTCACTGTAACACTCTGATATACCCCACACCCTTCACTGTAACACACTGATATACCCCACACCCTTCACTGTAACACTCTGATATAGCCCACACTCCTCACTGTGACACTCTGATATACCCCACACCCCTCACTGTAACACTCTGATATATCCCACACCCCTCACTGTAACACTCTGATATGCCCCACACCCCTCACTGTAACACTCCGATGTACACCACACCCCTCACTGTAACACTCTGATATACCCCACACCCCTCACTGTAACACTCTGATATAACCCACACCCCTCACTGTAACACTGATACACCCCACACCCCCTACTGTAACACTCTGATATACCCCACACCCCTCACTGTAACACTCTGATACACCCCACACCCTCACAGTAAGAGTCTGATATACCCCACACCCCTCACTGTAACACCCTGGGATGCCCCCCCACTCCAACACTCTGTTATACCCCACACCCCTCGCTGTAACACTCTGATATACCCACACCCCTCACTTTAACACTCTGATATACCTCACACCCCCTCACTGTAACACTGATATACCCCACACACCCTCACTGTAACACTCTGATATACCCCACACCCCTCACTGTAACACTCTGATATACCACACACCCCTCACAGTAAGTCTCTGATATACCCCACACCCCTCACTGTAACACCCTGATATGCCCCCTACTCCAACACTCTGTTATACCCCACACCCCTCGCTGTAACACTCTGATATACCCACACCCCTCACTTTAACACTCTGATATACCTCACACCCCCTCACTGTAACACTGATATACCCCACACCCCTCACTTTAACACTCTAATATACCCCACACCCCTCATTGTAACACTCTGATATACCCCACACCCCTCACTGTAACACTCTGATATATCCCACACCCCTCACTGTAACACTCTGATATACCCCACACCCTTCACTGTAACACACTGATATACCCCACACCCTTCACTGTAACACTCTGATATAGCCCACACTCCTCACTGTGACACTCTGATATACCCCACACCCCTCACTGTAACACTCTGATATATCGCACACCCCTCACTGTAACACTCTGATATGCCCCACACCCCTCACTGTAACACTCCGATGTACACCACACCCCTCACTGTAACACTCTGATATACCCCACACCCCTCACTGTAACACTCTGATATAACCCACACCCCTCACTGTAACACTGATACACTCCACACCCCCTACTGTAACACTCTGATATACCCCACACCCCTCACTGTAACACTCTGATATACCCCACACCCCTCACTGTAACACTCTGATATACCCCACACCCTTCACTGTAACACTCTGATATACCCCACACACCTCACTGTAACACTGATACACCCCACACCCCCTACTGTAACACTCTGATATACCCCACACCCCTCACTGTAGCATCCTGATATACCCACACCCCTCACTGTAACACTGATATACCCCACACCCTCTCACTGTAACACTCTGATATACCCCACAGCCCTCACTGTAACACTCTGATATACCCCACACCCCTCACTGTAACACTCTGATATACCCCACACACCTCACTGTAACACTCTGATATACCCCACACCCCTCACTGTAACACTCTGATATACTCCACACCCCCTCACTGTAACACTCTGATATACCTCACACCCCCTCACTGTAACACTGATATACCCCACACACCCTCACTGTAACACTCTGATATACCCCACACCCCTCACTGTAACACTCTGATATACCACACACCCCTCACAGTAAGACTCTGATATACCCCACACCCCTCACTGTAACACCCTGATATGCCCCCCACTGTAACACTCTGATATACTCCATACCCCTCACTGTAACTCTCTGATATACCCCACACCCCTCACTGTAATACTCTGATACACCCCACACCCCTCACTTTAACACTCTGATATACCCCACACCCCTCATTGTAACACTCTGATATACCCCACACCCCTCACTGTAACACTCTGATATATCCCACACCCCTCACTGTAACACTCTGATATACCCCACACCCTTCACTGTAACACACTGATATACCCCACACCCTTCACTGTAACACTCTGATATAGCCCACACTCCTCACTGTGACACTCTGATATACCCCACACCCCTCACTGTAACACTCTGATATATCCCACACCCCTCACTGTAACACTCTGATATGCCCCACACCCCTCACTGTAACACTCCGATGTACACCACACCCCTCACTGTAACACTCTGATATACCCCACACCCCTCACTGTAACGCTCTGATATAACCCACACCCCTCACTGTAACACTGATACACCCCACACCCCCTACTGTAACACTCTGATATACCCCACACCCCTCACTGTAACACTCTGATACACCCCACACCCTCACAGTAAGAGTCTGATATACCCCACACCCCTCACTGTAACACCCTGGGATGCCCCCCCACTCCAACACTCTGTTATACCCCACACCCCTCGCTGTAACACTCTGATATACCCACACCCCTCACTTTAACACTCTGATATACCTCACACCCCCTCACTGTAACACTGATATACCCCACACACCCTCACTGTAACACTCTGATATACCCCACACCCCTCACTGTAACACTCAGATATACCACACACCCCTCACAGTAAGACTCTGATATACCCCACACCCCTCACTGTAACACCCTGATATGCCCCCCACTGTAACACTCTGATATACTCCATACCCCTCACTGTAACTCTCTGATATACCCCACACCCCTCACTGTAATACTCTGATACACCCCACACCCCTCACTTTAACACTCTGATATACCCCACACCCCTCATTGTAACACTCTGATATACCCCACACCCCTCACTGTAACACTCTGATATATCCCACACCCCTCACTGTAACACTCTGATATACCCCACACCCTTCACTGTAACACACTGATATACCCCACACCCTTCACTGTAACACTCTGATATAGCCCACACTCCTCACTGTGACACTCTGATATACCCCACACCCCTCACTGTAACACTCTGATATATCGCACACCCCTCACTGTAACACTCTGATATGCCCCACACCCCTCACTGTACCACTCCGATGTACACCACACCCCTCACTGTAACACTCTGATATACCCCACACCCCTCACTGTAACACTCTGATATAACCCACACCCCTCACTGTAACACTGATACACCCCACACCCCCTACTGTAACACTCTGATATACCCCACACCCCTCACTGTAGCATCCTGATATACCCACACCCCTCACTGTAACACTGATATACCCCACACCCCCTACTGTAACACTCTGATATACCCCACACACCTCACTGTAACACTGATACACCCCACACCCCCTACTGTAACACTCTGATATACCCCACACCCCTCACTGTAGCATCCTGATATACCCACACCCCTCACTGTAACACTGATATACCCCACACCCTCTCACTGTAACACTCTGATATACCCCACACCCCTCACTGTAACACTCTGATATACCCCACACCCCTCACTGTAACACTCTGATATACCCCACACACCTCACTGTAACACTCTGATATACCCCACACCCCTCACTGTAACACTCTGATATACTCCACACCCCCTCACTGTAACACTCTGATATACTCCACACCCCTCACTGTAACACTCTGATATACCCCACACCCCTCAGTGTAACACTCTGATATACTCCACACCCCCTCACTGTAACACTCTGATATAACCCACCCCCTCACTGTAACACTCTGATATACCCCACACCCCTCACTGTAACACTCTGATATACCCCACACCCCCTCACTGTAACAGTCTGAGATATCCCACACCCCTCACTGTAACACTCTGATATACCCCACACCCCTCACTGAAACACTGATATACCCCACACCCCTCACTGTAACACTCTGATATACCCCACTCCCCTCACTGTCACACTCTGATATCCCCCACATTCCTCACTATAACACTCTGATATACCCCACACCCCCTCACTGTAACACACTAATGTACCCCACACCCATCATTGTAACACTCTGATATATCCCACAACTCTCACTGTAACACCTTGATATACCCCGCACTCCTCAGTGTAACACTCTGATATACCCCACACCCCTCGCAGTAACACTCTGATATACCCCACATCCCTCATTGTATCACTCTCATATACCCAACACCCCTCACTGTAACACCCTGATATGCCCCACACCCCTCACTGTAACACTCTGATATACCCCACACCCCTCACTGTAACACTCTTATATACCCACACCCCTCATAGTAACACTCTGATATACCCCACACCCCTGCACTGTAACACTCTGATATACCCCACAACCCTCACTATAACACTCTGATATACCCCACATCCCCTCACTGTATCGCTCTGATATACCCCACACACCCTCACTGTAACACTCTGATATACCCCACACCCCTCACTGTAACACCTTGATATACCCCGCACTCCTCACACTGTAACTCTCTCAGATACCCCACACCCCTCACTGTAAGACTCTGATATACCCCACACCCCTCACTGTAACACTCTGATATACCCCACATCCCTCACTGTAACACTCTGATATACCCCACACCCCTCACTGTTACACTCTGATATACCCCACACCCCTCACTGTAACACTCTCAGATACCCCACACCCCTCACTGTAAGACTCTGATATACCCCACACCCCTCACTGTAACACTCTGATATACCCCACACCCCTCACTGTAACACTCTGATATATCCCACACCCCTCACTGTTACACTCTGATATACCCCACACGCCTCACTGTAACACTCTGATATACACCACACCCCTCACTGTAACACTCTGATATACCCCACACACCCTCACTGTAACACTCTGATATACCCCACACCCCTCACTGTAACACTCTGATATACCCCACACCCCTCACTGTAACACTCTGATATATCCCACACCCCTCACTGTAACACTCTGATGTACCCCACACCCCTCACTGTAACACTCTGATATACCCCACCCCCTCACTGTAACACTCCTATATACCCCACACCCCTCACTGTAACACTCCTATATTCCCCACACCCCTCACTGTAACACTCTGATATACCCCACACCCCTCACTGTAACACTCTGATATACCCCACACCCCTCACTGTAACACTCTGATACACCCCACACCCCCTCACTGTAACACTCTGATATACCCCACACCCCTCACTGTAACACTCTGATATACCCCACACCCCTCATTGTAACACTCTGATATACCCCACACCCCTCACTGTAACACTCTGATATACCTCCCACCCCTCACTGTAACACTCTGATATACCTCACACCCCTCACTGTAACACTCTGACATACCCCACACCCCTCACTGTAACACTCTAATATACCCCACACCCCTCACTGTAACACTCTGATATACCCCACGCCCCTCACTGTAACACTCTGATATACCCCACACCCCTCACTGTAACATTCTGATATACCCCATACCCCTCACTGTAACACTCTGATATATCCCACACACGCTACTGTAACACTCTGATATACCCCATACCCCTCACTGTAACACTCTGATATACCCCATACCCCTCACTGTAACACTCTGATATACCCCACACCCCTCACTATAACACTCTGATATACCCCACGCCCCTCACTGTAACACTCTGATATACCCCACTCCCCTCACTGTAACACTCTGATATACCCCACTCCCCTCACTGTAACACTCTGATATACCCCACTCCCCTCACTGTAACACTCTGATATACCCCACTTCCCTCACTGTAACACTTGGATATACCCCACTCCCCTCACTGTCACACTCTAATATACCCCACACCCCTCACTGTAACACTCTGATATACCCCACACCCCTCACTATAACACTCTGATATACCCCACGCCCCTCACTGTTACACTCTGACATACCCCACACCCCTCACTGTAACACTCTGATATACCTCACACCCCTCACTGTAACACTCTGACATACCCCACACCCCTCACTGTAACACTCTGATATACCCCACACCCCTCACTGTAACACTCTGATATACCCCACACCCCTCACTGTAACACTCTGATATACCTCACACCCCTCACTGTAACACTCTAATATACCCCTCACTCTAACACTCTGATATACCCCACACCCCTCACTCTAACACTCTGATATACCCCACACCCCTCACTGTAACACTCTGATATACCCCACACCCCTCACTGTAACACTCTGATATACCCCATACCCCTCACAGTAACACTCTGATATACCGCACACCCCTCACTGTAACACTCTGAGATACCCCAGATCCCTCACTGTAACACTCTGGTATACCCCACATCCCTCACTGTAACACTCTGATATACCCCACACCCCTCACTGTAACACTGATATACCCCACACCCCCTCACTGTAACACTCTGATATACCCCACACCCCTCACTGTAACACTCTGATATACCCCACAACCCTCACTGTAACACTCTGATATACCCCATACCCCTCATTGTAACACTCTGATATACCCCACACCCCTCACTGTAACACTCTGATATATCCCACACACCCTACTGTAACACTCTGATATACCCCTCACCCCTCACTGTAACACTCTGATATACTCCACACCCCTCACTGTAACACTCTGATATACCCCACACCCCTCACTGTAACACTCTGATATACTCCACACCCCTCACTGTAACACTCTGATATACCCCACACCCCTCACTGTAACACTCTGATATACCCCATACCCCTCACTGTAACACTCTGATATACCCCACACCCCTCACTATAACACTCTGATATACCCCACGCCCCTCACTGTAACACTCTGATATACCCGACACACCTCACTGTAACACTCTGATATACCCCATACCCCTCACTGTAACACTCTGATATACCCCACACCCCTCACTGTAACACTCTGATATACCCCACACCCCTCACTGTAACACTCTGATATACCCTACACCCCTCACTGTAACACTCTAATATACCCCTCACTCTAACACTCTGATATACCCCACACCCCTCACTGTAACACTCTGATATACCCCGCACTCCTCACTGCAACACTCTGATATACCCCATACCCCTCACAGTAACACTCTGATATACCGCACACCCCTCACTGTAACACTCTGAGATACCCCACATCCCTCACTGTAACACTCTGATATACCCCACATCCCTCACTGTAACACTCTGATATACCCCACACCCCTCACTGTAACACTGATATACCCCACACCCCCTCACTGTAACACTCTGATACATCCCACACACCCTACTGTAACACTCTGATATACCCCTCACCCCTCACTGTAACACTCTGATATACCCCACACCCCTCACTGTAACACTCTGATATACCCCACACCCCTCACTGTAACACTCTGATATACTCCACACCCCTCACTGTAACACTCTGATGTACCCCACACCCCTCACTGTAACACTCTGATATATCCCACACACCCTACTGTAACACTCTGATATACCCCTCACCCCTCACTGTAACACTCTGATATACCCCACACCCCTCACTGTAACACTCTGATATACCCCACACCCCTCTCTGTAACACTCTGATATACTCCACACCCCTCACTGTAACACTCTGATATACCCCACACCCCTCACTGTAACACTCTGATATACCCCATACCCCTCACTGTAACACTCTGATATACCCCACACCCCTCACTATAACACTCTGATATACCCTACGCCCCTCACTGTAACACTCTGATATACCCGACACACCTCACTGTAACACTCTGATATACCCCATACCCCTCACAGTAACACTGATATACCCCACACCCCTCACTATAACACTCTGATATACCGCACACCCCTCACTGTAACACTCTGAGATACCCCACATCCCTCACTGTAACACTCTGATATATCCCACACCCCTCACTGTAACACTGATATACCCCACACCCCCTCACTGTAACACTCTGATATACCCCTCACCCCTCACTGTAACACTCTGATATACCCCACACCCCTCACTGTAACACTCTGATATACCCCACACCCCTCACTGTAACACTCTGATATACCCCACACCCCTCACTGTAACACTCTGATATACTCCACACCCCTCACTGTAACACTCTGATGTACCCCACACCCCTCACTGTAACACTCTGATATACCCCACACCCCTCACTATAACACTCTGATATATCCCACACACCCTACTGTAACACTCTGATATACCCCTCACCCCTCACTGTAACACTCTGATATACCCCACACCCCTCACTGTAACACTCTGATATACCCCACACCCCTCACTGTAACACTCTGATATACCCCATACCCCTCACTGTAACACTCTGATATACCCCACACCCCTCACTGTAACACTGATATACCCCACACCCCTCACTGTAACACTCTGATATACCCCACACTCCTCACTGTAACACTCTGATATACCCCACACGCCTCACTGTAACACTCTGCTATACCCCACACCCCTCACTGTAACACTCTGATATACCCCACACCCCTCACTATAACACTCTGATATACCCCACACCCCTCACTGTAACACTCTGATATACCCCACACCCCTCACTATAACACTCTGATATACCCCACGCCCCTCACTGCGTTGCTGTTTATTCCCCAATGTCTCTTTATTACTGAAATCAGCACCTGCTCTATTAACTGGACAAGCTGCTTCTCTCGCAGCTAATGTTTGGATTCTTTCCCCTATTGCCCTCTGTAAAATAACGCAGCCGTTACCTGGGCTTGGGTTACACAGCCAACGGTTGATAGAAACTGCGGTGAGGATCGGTTTCGTTAAGTGAGTCCAAAATGGCAAAGCTGAGCTCCTTCTGTGGGCTGCCCAGTCTCTGAGGGCCGTTTAATATTCATTCATAGCAACAGTACACCCCATTGTGAAGACAAGGCTGACTTTCAGGTTTTATTTGAGGCTCTTGATTGACAACTGAGCTGAAAGAAAACTCGGTGGCTGTTATTTTAACCCCTTCTCCGTCCATACGTGGAGGTGCAGTGAATCATGGGAGCAAACGGGTAGCACAGTGGTTTGCACTATTGCTTCAAATTGGGACACTGAAAGACAAGGGGATTCAGGGCAGTGGGGAGGGGGCAGGGCAGTGGGTAGAAGGCAGGACTGCAGGGAGAGGGCAGGGCTGCGGGGAGAGGGCAGGGCAGTGGGGATAGACAGGGCAGTGGGGAGAAGGCAGGGCAGTGGGGAGAGGGCAGGGCAGTGGGGAGAGGGCAGGGCTGTGGGGAGAAGGCAGGGCAGTGGGGAGAGGGCAGGGCAGTGGGGAGGGGGCAGGGCAGTGGGGTGAGGGCAGGGCTGTGGGGAGAAGGCAGGGCTGTGGGGAGAAGGCAGGGCAGTGGGGAGAGGGCAGGGCAGTGGGGAGGGGGCAGGGCAGTGGGGAGAGGGCAGGGCAGTGGGGAGAAGGTAGGGCAGTGGGGAGAGGGCAGGGCAGTGGGGAGAAGGCAGGACAGTGGGGAGAGGGCACGGCAGTGGAGAAAGGCAGGACAGTGGGGAGAGGGCAGGGCAGTGGGGAGAAGGCAGGACAGTGGGGAGAGGGCACGGCAGTGGAGAAAGGCAGGACAGTGGGGAGAGGGCAGGTCAGTGGGGAAAGGGCAGGACAGTGGGGAGAGGGCAGGTCAGTGGGCAAAGGACAGGGCAGTGGGGAAAGGGCAGGGCATTGGGGAGAGGGCAGGGCTGTGGGGAGAGGGCAGGGCAGTGGGGAGAAGGCACGTCAGTGGGGAGAGGGCAGGACGGTGGGGAGAAGGCAGGGCAGTGGGGAGAGGGCAGGGCAGTGGGGAGAGTGCAGGGCTGTGGGGAGAGGGCAGGGCAGTGGGGAGAGGGCAGGGCAGTGGGGAGAGGGCAGGGCAGTAGGGAGAACGCAGGGCAGTGGGGAGAGGGCAGGACGGTGGGGAGAAGGCAGGGCAGTGGGGAGAGGGCAGTGCAGTGGGGAAAGGGCAGGGCAGTGGGGAGAGGGCAGGGCAGTGGGGAGAGGGCAGGGCAGTGGGGAGAGTGCAGGACGGTGGGGAGAAGGCAGGGCAGTGGGGAGAGGGCAGGGCAGTGGGGAGAGGGCAGGGCTGTTTGGAGAAGGCAGGGCAGTGGGGAGAGGGCAGGACGGTGGGGAGAAGGCAGGGCAGTGGGGAGAGGGCAGGGCAGTGGGGAGAGGGCAGGGCAGTGGGGAGAAGGCAGGGCAGTGGGGAGAGGGCAGGACGGTGGGGAGAGGGCAGGGCGGTGGGGAGAGGGCAGGACGGTGGGGAGAGGGCAGTGCAGTGGGGAAAGGGCAGGGCAGAGGGCAGGGCAGTCGGGAGAGGGCAGGATGGTGGGGAGAAGGCAGGGCAGTGGGGAGAGGGCAGGGCTGTGGGGAGCAGGCAGGGCAGTGTGGAGAGGGCAGGACAGTGGGGAGAGGGCAGGACGGTGGGGAGAAGGCAGGGCAGTGGCGAGATGGCAGGGCAGTGGGGAGAGGGCAGGGCTGTGGGGAGAAGGCAGGGCAGTGTGGAGAGGGCAGGGCAGTGGGGAGAGGGCAGGGCGGTGGGGAAAGGGCTGACACAGACACAATGCACTGAACAGTTGCTTGTTCCCACTTTATTCTCTCAGAGGATGTGGGTGCAGCTGGGCAGGGACAGCATTTGTTCTCTATACCTAATTGCCCCTTGACTGGGGGCGGCACAGTGGCGCAGTGGTTAGCACTACTGCCTCACGGTGCCGTGGACCCGGGTTCAATCCCGGCCTCAGGTCACTGTTTCTGTGGAGTTCTTTTTTTAAAATTTAGTGTCCCCAATTCACTTTTTCCAATTAAGGGGCAATTCAGCGTGGCCAATCCACCTACCCTGCACATCTTTGGGTTGTGGGGGTGAAACCCACGCAAACACGGGGAGAATGTGCAAATTCCACACGGACAGTGACTCAGAGCCTGGATCGAACCTGGGACCTCGGCGCCGTGAGGCAGCAGTGCTAACCACTGCGCCACCGTGCTGCCCCCTCGGATATGTTTTTATGACGATCGATGACAGTTTCACGGTCACACTGTGGCTCACTTTTTAAAAATATACTCTAGTTTCTATTAATCGAATTTAAATGCCTCCTCTGAATGACAAGGTTCGGGGTTCCAGTCCCACTCCAGGGCTAGAGGACAGCGATCAAGGCTGGCATTCCAGTGTGGTACTGGGGGAGTTTGATACTGAGGGAGAGCGGGACTGAATGAGTGTGGTACTGGGGGAGTGTGGTACTGAGGGAGTGTGGTACTGAGGGAGCGTGGTACTGAGGGAGTGCGGTACTGAGGGAGAGCGGGACTGAATGAGTGTGGTAGTGGGGGAGTGTGGTACTGAGGGAGAGAGGTACTGAGGGAGTGCAGCACTGAGGGAGTGTGGTACTGAGGGAGAGTGGTACTGAGGGAGTGTGGTACTGAGGGAGAGAGGTACTGAGGGAGTGCAGTACTGGGGGAGTGTGGTACTGGGGGAGAGTGGTACTGAGGGAGAGCGGGACTGAATGAGTGCGGTACTGAGGCAGTGCAGTACAGGGGGAGTGTGGTACTGGGGGAGTGCGGGACTGAGGGAGTGTGGTACTAGGGGAGAGTGGTACTGAGGGAGAGAGGTACTGAGGGAGTGTGGTACTGGGGGAGTGTGGTACTGGGGGAGAGTGGTACTGAGGGAGAGCGGTACTGAGGGAGAGCGGTACTGAGGGAGAGCGGTACTGAGGGAGTGCGGCACTGAGGGAGTGTGGTACTGAGGGAGTGCGGTACTGAGGGAGAGCGGGACTGAATGAGTGTGGTAGTGGGGGAGTGTGGTACTGAGGGAGAGAGGTACTGAGGGAGTGTGGTACTGAGGGAGCGTGGTACTGGGGGAGTGTGGTACTGGGGGAGTGTGGTACTGGGGGAGAGTGGTACTGAGGGAGAGCGGGACTGAATGAGTGCGGTACTGAGGCAGTGCAGTACAGGGGGAGTGTGGTACTGAGGGAGTGTGGTACTGGAGGAGTGTGGTACTGGGGGAGAGTGGTACTGAGGGAGAGCGGGACTGAATGAGTGCGGTACTGAGGCAGTGCAGTACAGAGGGAGTGTGGTACTGGGGGAGTGTGGTACTGAGGGAGTGTGGTACTGGGGGACTGTGGTACTGGGGGAGAGTGGTACTGAGGGAGAGCGGGACTGAATGAGTGCGGTACTGAGGCAGTGCAGTACAGGGGGAGTGTGGTACTGAGGGAGTGTGGTACTGGAGGAGTGTGGTACTGGGGGAGAGTGGTACTGAGGGAGAGCGGGACTGAATGAGTGCGGTACTGAGGCAGTGCAGTACAGAGGAAGTGTGGTACTGGGGGAGTGTGGTACTGAGGGAGTGTGGTACTGCGGGAGTGTGGTACTGAGGGAGAGAGGTACTGAGGGAGTGCAGTACTGGGGGAGTGTGGTACTGGGGGAGAGTGGTACTGAGGGAGAGCGGTACTGAGGGAGAGCGGTACTGAGGCAGTGCAGTACAGGGGGAGTGTGGTACTGGGGGAGTGCGGTACTGAGGGAGTGTGGTACTAGGGGAGAGTGGTACTGAGGGAGAGAGGTACTGAGGGAGTGTGGTACTGGGGAGTGTGGTACTGGGGGAGAGTGGTACTGAGGGAGAGCGGTACTGAGGGAGAGCGGTACTGAGGGAGAGCGGTACTGAGGGAGTGCGGCACTGAGGGAGTGTGGTACTGAGGGAGAGCAGTACTGAGGGAGTGCGGAACTGAGAGAGTGTGGTACTGAGGGAGTGCGGCACTGAGGGAGTGCGGTACTGAGGGAGAGCGGCACTGAGGGAGTGCGGTACTGAGGGAGTGCGGTACTCAGGGAGTGCGGTACTGAGGGAGTGCGGCACTGAGTGAGTGTGGTACTGAGGGAGTGTGGTACTGAGGGAGAGCGGTACTGAGGGAGTGTGGTACTGAGGGTGTGCGGCACTGAGGGAGTGCGGTACTGAGGGAGTGCGGCACTGAGGGAGTGTGGTACTGAGGGAGTGTGGTACTGAGGGTGTGCGGCACTGAGGGAATGTGGTACTGAGGGTGTGCGGTACTGAGGGAGAGCGGTACTGAGGGAGTGTGGTACTGAGGGAGTGTGGTACTGAGGGAGTGTGGTACTGAGGGTGTGCGGCACTGAGGGAATGTGGTACTGAGGGTGTGCGGTACTAAAGGAGTGTGGTACTGAAGGAGTGCGGTACTGAGGGAGAGCGGTACTGAGGGAGAGCGGTACTGAGGGAGAGCGGTACTGAGGGAGAGCGGTACTGAGGGAGTGCGGTATTGAGGGAGAGCGGTACTGAGGGAGTGCGGTATTGAGGGAATGTGGTACTGAGGGAGTGCGGCACTGAGGGAATGTGGTACTGAGGGTGTGCGGTACTAAAGGAGTGTGGTACTGAAGGAGTGCGGTACTGAGGGAGAGCGGTACTGAGGGAGAGCGGTACTGAGGGAGAGCGGTACTGAGGGAGTGCGGTACTGAGGGAGTGCGGTACTGAAGGAGTGCGGTACTGAGGGAGTGCGGTACTGAAGGAGTGCGGTACTGAGGGAGAGCGGTACTGAGGGAGAGCGGTACTGAGGGAGTGCGGTATTGAGGGAATGTGGTACTGAGGGTGTGCGGCACTGAGGGCGGGCGGTACTGAGGGAGTGCGGTATTGAGGGAGTGTGGTACTGAGGGAGTGTGGTACTGAGGGAGGGCGGTACTGAGGGAGTGCGGACTGAGGGAGAGCGGTACTGAGGGAGAGCGGTACTGAGGGGGGAGGGGGAGCAGCCCCAAGTCATGGTCCACATTGGCACTAACGACATAGGTAGGAAAGGGGACAAGGATGTCAGGCAGGCTTTCAGGGAGCTAGGATGGAAGCTCAGAACTAGAACAAACAGAGTTGTTATCTCTGGGTTGTTGCCCGTGCCACGTGATAGTGAGATGAGGAATAGGGAGAGAGAGCATTTAAACACGTGGCTACAGGGATGGTGCAGGCGGGAGGGATTCAGATTTCTGGATAACTGGGGCTCTTTCTGGGGAAGGTGGGACCTCTACAGACAGGATGGTCTACATCTGAACCTGAGGGGCACAAATATCCTGGGGGGGAGATTTGTTAGTGCTCTTTGGGGGGGTTTAAACTAATGCAGCAGGGGCATGGGAACCTGGATTGTAGTTTTAGGGTAAGGGAGAATGAGAGTATAGAGGTCAGGAGCACAGATTTGACGTCGCAGGAGGGGGCCAGTGTTCAGGTAGGTGGTTTGAAGTGTGTCTACTTCAATGCCAGGAGTATACGAAACAAGGTAGGGGAACTGGCAGCATGGGTTGGTACCCGGGACTTCGATGTTGTGGCCATTTCGGAGACATGGGGCGAAATTCTCCCCCAACGGCGGGATGCCCGCCGACTGGCGCCAAAGCCGGCGCAAATCAGACGGGCATCGCGCCGGCAAAAAGGTGCGGAAGTCTCCCCATCTTTGGCGGCCTAGCCCCAACATTGAGGGGCTAGGCCGACGCCGGAGGGATTTCCGCCCCGCCAGCTGGCGGAAATGGCGTTTGTTGCCCCGCCAGCTGGCGCGGAAATGCGGCGCATGCGCGGGAGCGTCAGCGGCCGCTGTCAGTTTCCCGCGCATGCGCAGTGGGGAGCGTCACTTCCGCCTCCGCCATGGTGGAGGCCGTGGCGGAGGCGGAAGGGAAAGAGTGCCCCCACGGCACAGGCCCGCCCGTGGATCGGTGGGCCCCGATCGCGGGCCAGGCCACCGTGGGGGCACCCCCCGAGGTCAGATCGCCCCGCGCCCCCCCTAGGATCCCGGAGCCCGCCCACGCCGCCTGGTCCCGCCGGTAAATATCAGGTTTGATTTACGTCGGCGGGACAGGCAATTCCTGGGCGGGACTTCGGCCCATCCGGGCCGGAGAATCCAGCGGGGGGTCCCGCCAACCGGCGCGGCCGGATTCCCGCCCCCGCCCAATCTCCGGGAGCGGAGACTTCGGCGGGGGCGGGATTCACGGCGGCCAACGGCCATTCTCCGACCCGGCGGGGGGTCGGAGAATGACGCCCATGGATAGAGCAGGGACAGGAATGGATGTTGCAGGTTCCGGGGTTTAGGTGTTTTAGCAAGCTCAGAGAAGGAGGCAAAAGAGGGGGAGGTGTGGCGCTGCTAGTCAAGAGCAGTATTACGGTGGCGGAGAGGATGCTAGATGGAGACTCTTCTTCCGAGGTAGTATGGGCTGAAGTTAGAAACAGGAAAGGAGAGGTCACCCTGTTGGGAGTTTTTTATAGGCCTCCTAATAGTTCTAGGGATGTAGAGGAAAGGATGGCGAAGATGATTCTGGATATGAGCGAAAGTAACAGGGTAGTTATTATGGGAGACTTTAACTTTCCAAATATTGACTGGAAAAGATATAGTTCGAGTACAATAGATGGGTCGGTTTTTGTACAGTGTGCAGGAGGGTTTCCTGAAACAATATGTTGACAGGCCAACAAGAGGCGAGGCCACGTTGGATTTGGTTTTGGGTAATGAACCAGGCCAGGTGTTGGATTTGGAGGTAGGAGAGCACTTTGGAAACAGTGACCACAATTCGGTGACATTTACGTTAATGATGGAAAGGGATAAGTATACACCGCAGGGCAAGAGTTATAGCTGGGGGAAGGGCAATTATGATGCCATTAGACGTGACTTGGGGGGGATAAGGTGGAGAAGTAGGCTGCAAGTGTTGGGCACACTGGATAAGTGGGGCTTGTTCAAGGATCAGCTACTGCGTGTTCTTGATAAGTATGTACCGGTCAGACAGGGAGGAAGGCGTCGAGCAAGGGAACCGTGGTTTACCAAGGAAGTGGAATCTCTTGTTAAGAGGAAGAAGGAGGCCTATGTGAAGATGAAGTGTGAAGTTTCGGTTGGGGCGATGGATAGTTACAAGGTAGCGAGGAAGGATCTAAAGAGAGAGCTAAGACGAGCAAGGAGGGGACATGAGAAGTATTTGGCAGGAAGGATCAAGGAAAACCCAAAAGCTTTCTATAGGTATGTCAGGAATAAGCGAATGACTAGGGAAAGAGTAGGACCAGTCAAGGACAGGGATGGGAAATTGTGTGTGGAGTCTGAAGAGATAGGCGAGATACTAAATGAATATTTTTCGTCAGTATTCACTCAGGAAAAAGATAACGTTGTGGAGGAGAATGCTGAGCCCCAGGCTAATAGAATAGATGGCATTGAGGTACGTAGGGAAGAGGTGTTGGCAATTCTGGACAGGCTGAAAATAGATAAGTCCCCGGGACCTGATGGGATTTATCCTAGGATTCTCTGGGAGGCCAGGGAAGAGATTGCTGGACCTTTGGCTTTGATTTTTATGTCATCATTGGCTACAGGAATAGTGCCAGAGGACTGGAGGACAGCAAATGTGGTCCCTTTGTTCAAAAAGGGGAGCAGAGACAACCCCGGCAACTATAGACCGGTGAGCCTCACGTCTGTAGTGGGTAAAGTCTTGGAGGGGAGTATAAGAGACAAGATTTATAATCATCTAGATAGGAATAATATGATCAGGGATAGTCAGCATGGCTTTGCGAAGGGTAGGTCATGCCTCACAAACCTTATTGAGTTCTTTGAGAAGGTGACTGAACAGGTAGACGAGGGTAGAGCAGTTGATGTGGTGTATATGGATTTCAGCAAAGCGTTTGATAAGGTTCCCCACGGTAGGCTATTGCAAAAAATACGGAGGCTGGGGATTGAGGGTGATTTAGAGATGTGGATCAGAAATTGGCCAGCTGAAAGAAGACAGAGGATGGTGGTTGATGGGAAATGTTCAGAATGGAGTACAGTCACAAGTGGAGTACCACAAGGATCTGTTCTGGGGCCGTTGCTGTTTGTCATTTTTATCAATGACCTAGAGGAAGGCGCAGGAGGGTGGGTGAGTAAATTTGCAGACAATACTAAAGTCGGTGGTGTTGTCGATAGTGTGGAAGGATGTAGCAGGTTACAGAGGGATATAGATAAGCTGCAGAGCTGGGCTGAGAGGTGGCAAATGGAGTTTAATGTCGAGAAGTGTGAGGTGATTCACTTTGGAAGGAATAACAGGAATGCGGAATATTTGGCTAATGGTAAAGTTCTTGAAAGTGTGGATGAGCAGAGGGATCTAGGTGTCCATGTACATAGATACCTGAAAGTTGCCACCCAGGTTGATAGGGTTGTGAAGAAGGCCTATGGAGTGTTGGCCTTTATTGGTAGAGGGATTGAGTTCCGGAGTCGGGAGGTCATGTTGCAGCTGTACAGAACTCTGGTACGGCCGCATTTGGAGTATTGCGTGCAGTTTTGGTCACCGCATTATAGGAAGGACGTGGAGGCTTTGGAGCGGGTGCAGAGGAGATTTACCAGGATGTTGCCTGGTATGGAGGGAAAATCTTATGAGGAAAGGCTGATGGACTTGAGGTTGTTTTCGTTGGAGAGAAGAAGGTTAAGAGGAGACTTAATAGAGGCATACAAAATGATTGGGGGTTGGATAGGGTGGACAGTGAGAGCCTTCTCCCGCGGATGGATATGGCTGGCACGAGGGGACATAACTTTAAACTGAGGGGTAATAGATATAGGACAGAGGTCAGAGGTAGGTTCTTTACGCAAAGAGTAGTGAGGCCGTGGAATGTCCTACCTGCTACAGTAGTGAACTCGCCAACATTGAGGGCATTTAAAAGTTTATTGGATAAACATATGGATGATAATGGCATAGTGTAGGTTAGATGGCTTTTGTTTCGGTGCAACATCGTGGGCCGAAGGGCCTGTACTGCGCTGTATTGTTCTATGTTCTATGTTCTATGAGGGAGGGCGGCACTGAGCGAGTGCGGTACTGGGGGAGTGCAGTACTGAGGGAGAGCGGTGTGGTAGTCGGTATTAGGGATATTATGGTACCTAGGGTGAAGCTGTAAGATCATTGGTGTGGGAGGTACCTGAGACAGGAATATCATTGGTGAAGCCTGCCTGCTGGTTCCGCCCAGTAAGGCGGAGTATAAGAGTCTGTGTCTCCCTAGCAGCTGCATTCTGTACCTGCGCTGCTGGGGGAAACATCTAGTCCAATAAAGCCTTCAATTGTCATCCAATCTTGCTTCTGGAGTCATTGATCGAGCATCAGTTTATTGGACTAAAGTTTAAAGAATGGAGCTCCGAATCAAGCCGGAGTGTCTGCAACGCAGCCCCCACGCGGCAAACTCAGCGGCAATCTTCAAACACTGGCTGCCGAATTTCAAAGGGTACCTCAGGACGGCCACGACTGCACCCACGCCGGACCAGAAACTGCAACTTCTCCACTCGAGGATGAGCCCAGAGATCGACACCCTCATCGAGGATGCGTACGATTTCGAGGCCGCGATGGCCCTGTTGAAAGGACAGTACATTCGCCCAGTAAACCAGGTTTACGCCCGACATCTGCTCGCGACAAGGCGCCAAATCCCGGGGGAATCGCTGGATGAATTCTCCTGCGCGCTCCTGGTACTGGGTAGGAACTGTAACTGCCCGCAAGTTTCAGCCAGCAATCACACAGAACTTTTAATCCGGGACGCATTCGTTGCAGGTATACTGTCCTCCCAAATCCGTTAGCGGCTGTTGGAGAAAGAGACACTAGGCCTCAAGGAGGCACAGGCCCTTGCTAGCTCCCTGGATGTGGCCTCCCGAAACGCCCGCGCGTACGTCCCCAACCCACCCGCGGCCGACCCCGATGCATCTCCATCCCCCCACAAGCTTGTGCCGCATGGCTATCAGACAGCCCCGGGGGGCCCCGCTGTTATTTTTGCAGGCAAGCCAAGCACCCCCGGCAGCGCTGCCCAGCCCGCTCCTCCACCTGCAAAGGTTGTGGCAAAAAGGACCATTTTGTGGCGGTATGCCAGGCCCTGGCGGTCGCCGTTGTCTGGAACCGGGGCCGCCACCACAACTCTCTCCACGGGCCATGTGCGGGCCGTGGGCGCCTCCATCTTCATTTTCCCCAGCCATGTGCGGGCCCCGGGCACCGCCATCTTGTTCCCCAGGGACCACGTGGGATGCGTGGGCGCCGCCATCTTGGCTGGAGTCTCAGGACCCCGATTCGGATTTCCACACACCGCCCGAGGGAAATCTTCAACTTTTACCACGACTCGCCTCGGTGACCCTGGACCAGTCTTGGCCCCGAACGCTCTCGACCGCGACGACGACCGTGCTCATCAACAGGCGCAAAACATCCTGCCTGATCGACTCCGGGAGCACAGAGAGCTTCATACACCCCAACACGGTAAGGCGCTGTTCTCTTCCCATACACCTAGTTAACCAAAGAATCTCCCTGACCTCCGGGTCTCATGCTGTACAGATCAAGGGGTTCTCCGTAGCAAACCTCACGGTCCAGGGAAGGGAATTAAAAAATTTCCACCTCTACGTCCTCCCTCACCTCTGCGCTGCCACACTCCTGGGGTTGGACTTCCAATGCAACCTCCAGAGCTTAACCTTTAAATGCGGCGGCCCTGTACCCCCCCTCACTGTCTGCAGCCTCGCGACCCTCAAGGCCGACCCGCCTTCCCTTTTTGCGAACCTCACCCCGGATTGCAAACCCGTCGCCACCAGGAGCAGACGGTACAGTGCCCAGGACCGGACCTTCATTAGGTCGGAAGTCCAGCGGCTACTGAAGGTAGGTGTTATCGAGGCTAGCAACAGCCCCTGGAGAGCTCAAGTAGTGGTTGTAAAGACCAGGGAGAAGCACAGGATGGTAATCGATTATAGTCAGACCATCAACAGGTATAGAACATAGAACATAGAACATTACAGCGCAGTACAGGCCCTTCGGCCCTCGATGTTACGTCGACCTGTGAAACCACTCTAAAGCCCATTTACATTATTCCCTTATCGTCCATATGTCTATCCAATGACCATTTGAATACCGTTAGTGTTGGCGAGTCCACTACTGTTGCAGGCAGGGCATTCCACACCCTGACTACTCTCTGAGTAAAGAACCTACCTCTGACGTCTGTCTTATATCTATCTCCCCTCAATTTAAAGCTATGTCCCCTCGTGCTAGCCATCACCATCCGAGGAAAAAGGCTCTCACTGTCCACCCTATCCAATCCTCTGATCATCTTGTATGCCTCAATTAATTCACCTCTTAACCTTCTTCTCTCTAACGAAAACAGCCTCAAGTCCCTCAGCCTTTCCTCATAAGATCTTACCTCCATACCAGGCAACATTCTGGTAAATCTCCTCTGCACCCTTTCCAATGCTTCCACATCCTTCCTATAATGCGGTGACCAGAATTGCACTCAATACTCCAAATGCGGCCACACCAGAGTTTTGTACAGCTGCAACATGACCTCATGGCTCCGAAACGCAATCCCTCTACCAATAAAAGCTAACACACCGTACGCCTTCTTAACAACCCTCTCAACCTGAGTGGCAACTTTCAGGGATCGATGTACATGGACACCGAGATCTCTCTGCTCATCCACACTGCCAAGAATCTTATCATTAGCCCAGTGCTCTGTCTTCCTGATTAACAACTTTCTTACCTTGCAGGTCAGCTGTTTAGTTCGGGAGTGAGAGAGAGCCGGGACCTTAGAAACAGCGCGGGAATTTGAAAAAGCGCGGGAGCTGCGAGGCAGAGGGGACCGTTTAAAAGGTCGCTGCCTGGGTGAGGTAAGTACTGATTAACAACTTACTTACCTTGCAGGCCCAGTCGATTTCAGCAGGAGCGGAGCAGGCTAGTCCATTTCAGCGGGGGCAGTGCGGAAGTGATTTCTGGGAGGTAAGTCTCTCCTTTAAATTTTTTAAAAAATTTTAGTGTTTAAGGTGGAAACAGGAAGTCGACCCGCGGACTTCTGGGAAGACCCTCACCAATAAATTCTGGTGGAGAGGAAACCCGAGACACTACACATGTAGTGTCTCCCACCCGCCCTCCTCCTCTAACCTAATAATAAAACCCATTGGTCTGAGGTAAGTACCATATTTTATTATTGTTATTAATATTTTTTTGTTTATATCAAAAATTTCATTTAGTTGTCAGCCAGATCTTGGTAGAAAGTTAGAGGGATGGCAGGGGAAGGGAGTGCAATGTTCCTCCTGCAGGATGTTTGAGGTGAGGGATGCCGTTAGTGTCCCTGCTGAATTTACCTGCAGGAAGTGCTGCCATCTCCAGCTCCTCCAAGACCGAGTTAGGGAACTGGAGCTGGAGTTGGAAGAACTTCGGATCATTCGGGAGGCAGAGGGGGTCATAGATAGCAGCTTCAGGGAATTAGTTACACCAAAGATTGGAGATAGATGGGTAACTGTAAGAGGGACTGGGAAAAAGCAGTCAGTGCAGGGATCCCCTGCGGTCGTTCCCCTGAGAAACAAGTATACCGCTTTGGATACTTGTGGGGGGGGGACTTACCAGGGGTAAGCCATGGGGTACGGGCCTCTGGCACGGAGTCTGTCCCTGTTGCTCAGAAGGGAAGGGGGGAGAGGAGCAGAGCATTAGTAATTGGGGACTCGATAGTCAGGGGCACAGATAGGAGATTTTGTGGGAGCGTGAGAGACTCACGTTTGGTATGTTGCCTCCCAGGTGCAAGGGTACGTGATGTCTCGGATCGTGTTTTCCGGGTCCTTAAGGGGGAAGGGGAGCAGCCCCAAGTCGTGGTCCACATTGGCACTAACGACATAGGTAGGAAAGGGGATAAGGATGTCAGGCAGGCTTTCAGGGAGCTAGGATGGAAGCTCAGAACTAGAACAAACAGAGTTGTTATCTCTGGGTTGTTGCCCGTGCCACGTGATAGTGAGATGAGGAATAGGGAGAGAGAGCAATTAAACACGTGGCTACAGGGATGGTGCAGGCGGGAGGGATTCAGATTTCTGGATAACTGGGGCTCTTTCCGGGGAAGGTGGGACCTCTACAGACAGGATGGTCTACATCTGAACCTGAGGGGCACAAATATCCTGGGGGGGAGATTTGTTAGTGCTCTTTGGGGGGGTTTAAACTAATGCAGCAGGGGCATGGGAACCTGGATTGTAGTTTTAGGGTAAGGGAGAATGAGAGTATAGAGGTCAGGAGCTCAGATTTGACGTCGCAGGAGGGGGCCAGTGTTCAGGTAGGTGGTTTGAAGTGTGTCTACTTCAATGCCAGGAGTATACGAAATAAGGTAGGGGAACTGGCAGCATGGGTTGGTACCTGGGACTTCGATGTTGTGGTCATTTCGGAGACATGGATAGAGCAGGGACAGGAATGGATGTTGCAGGTTCCGGGGTTTAGGTGTTTTAGTAAGCTCAGAGAAGGAGGCAAAAGAGGGGGAGGTGTGGCGCTGCTAGTCAAGAGCAGTATTACGGTGGTGGAGAGGATGCTAGATGGGGACTCATCTTCCGAGGTTGTATGGGCTGAGGTTAGAAACATGAAAGGAGAGGTCACACTGTTGGGAGTCTTCTATAGGCCTCCAAATAGTTCTAGGGATGTAGAGGAAAGGATGGCGAGGATAATCCTGGATAAGAGCGAAAGTAACAGGGTAGTTATTATGGGAGACTTTAACTTTCCAAATATTGACTGGAAAAGATATAGTTCGAGTACATTAGATGGGTCGTTTTTTGTACAGTGTGTGCAGGAGGGTTTCCTGACACAGTTTGTTGACAGGCCAACAAGAGGCGAGGCCACATTGGATTTGGTTTTGGGTAATGAACCAGGCCAGGTGTTGGATTTGGAGGTAGGTGAGCACTTTGGGGACAGTGACCACAATTCGGTGACGTTTACGTTAAGGATGGAAAGGGATAAGTATACACTGCAGGGCAAGAGTTATAGCTGGGGGAAGGGAAATTATGATGCCATTAGACGTGACTTGGGGAGGATAAGGTGGAGAAGTAGGCTGCAAGTGTTGGATACACTGGATAAGTGGAGCTTGTTCAAGGATCAGTTACTGCGTGTTCTTGATAAGTATGTACCGGTCAGGCAGGGAGGAAGGTGCCGAGCAAGGGAACCGTGGTTTACCAAAGAAGTGGAATCTCTTGTTAAGAGGAAGAAGGAGGCCTATGTGAAGATGAGGTGTGAAGTTTCAGTTGGGGCGACGGATAGTTACAAGGTAGCGAGGAAGGATCTAAAGAGAGAGCTAAGACGAGCAAGGAGGGGACATGAGAAGTATTTGGCAGGAAGGATCAAGGAAAACCCAAAAGCTTTCTATAGGTATGTCAGGAATAAGCGAATGACTAGGGAAAGAGTAGGACCAGTCAAGGACAGGGATGGGAAATTGTGTGTGGAGTCTGAAGAGATAGGCGAGATACTAAATGAATATTTTTCGTCAGTATTCACTCAGGAAAAAGATAACGTTGTGGAGGAGAATGCTGAGCTCCAGGTAAATAGATTAGATGGCATTGAGGTACGTAGGGAAGAGGTGTTGGCAATTCTGGACAGGCAGAAAATAGATAAGTACCCGGGACCTGATGGGATTTATCCTAGGATTCTCTGGGAGGCCAGGGAAGAGATTGCTGGACCATTGGCTTTGATTTTTATGTCATCATTGGCTACAGGAATAGTGCCAGAGGACTGGAGGATAGCAAATGTGGTCCCTTTGTTCAAAAAGGGGAGCAGAGACAACCCCGGCAACTATAGACCGGTGAGCCTCACGTCTGTAGTGGGTAAAGTCTTGGAGGGGATTATAAGAGACAAGATTTATAATCATCTAGATAGGAATAATATGATCAGGGATAGTCAGCATGGCTTTGTGAAGGGTAGGTCATGCCTCACAAACCTTATCGAGTTCTTTGAGAAGGTGACTGAATAGGTAGACGAGGGTAGAGCAGTTGATGTGGTGTATATGGATGTCAGCAAAGCGTTTGATAAGGTTCCCCACGGTAGACTATTGCAGAAAATATGGAGGCTGGGGATTGAGGGTGATTTAGAGATGTGGATCAGAAATTGGCTAGCTGAAAGAAGACAGAGGGTGGTGGTTGATGGGAAATGTTCAGAATGGAGTTCAGTCACAAGTGGAGTACCACAAGGATCTGTTCTGGGGCCGTTGCTGTTTGTCATTTTTATCAATGACCTAGAGGAAGGCGCAGAAGGGTGGGTGAGTAAATTTGCAGACGATACTAAAGTCGGTGGTATTGTCGATAGTGTGGAAGGATGTAGCAGGTTACAGAGGGATATAGATAAGCTGCAGAGCTGGGCTGAGAGGTGGCAAATGGAGTTTAATGTAGAGAAGTGTGAGGTGATTCACTTTGGAAGGAATAACAGGAATTTGGAATATTTGGCTAATGGTAAAGTTCTTGAAAGTGTGGATGAGCAGAGGGATCTAGGTGTCCATGTACATAGATCCCTGAAAGTTGCCACCCAGGTTGATAGGGTTGTGAAGAAGGCCTATGGAGTGTTGGCCTTTATTGGTAGAGGAATTGAGTTCCGGAGTCAGGAGGTCATGTTGCAGCTGTACAGAACTCTGGTACGGCCGCATTTGGAGTATTGCGTACAGTTCTGGTCACCGCATTATAGGAAGGACGTGGAGGCTTTGGAGCGGGTGCAGAGGAGATTTACCAGGATGTTGCCTGGTATGGAGGGAAAATCTTATGAGGAAAGGCTGATGGACTTGAGGTTGTTTTCGTTGGAGAGAAGAAGGTTAAGAGGAGACTTAATAGAGGCATACAAAATGATCAGGGGGTTGGATAGGGTGGACAGTGAGAGCCTTCTCCCGCGGATGGAAATGGCTGGCACGAGGGGACATAGCTTTAAACTGAGGGTTAATAGATATAGGACAGAGGTCAGAGGTAGGTTCTTTACGCAAAGAGTAGTGAGGCCGTGGAATGCCCTACCTGCTACAGTAGTGAACTCGCCAACATTGAGGGCATTTAAAAGTTTATTGGATAAACATATGGATGATAATGGTATAGTGTAGGTTAGATGGCTTTTGTTTCGGTGCAACATTGTGGGCCGGAGGGCCTGTACTGCGCTGTATTGTTCTATGTTCTATGTTCCTGTTATTCCTTCCAAAATGAATCACCTCACACTTTTCTGCATTAAACTCCATTTGCCACCTCTCAGCCCAGCACTGCAGCTTATCTATGTCCCTCTGTAACTTGTAACATCCTTCGCACTGTCCACAACTCCACCAACTTTAGTGTCATCTGCAAATTTACTCACCCATCCTTCTACGCCCTCCTCCAGATCATTTATAAAAATGACAAACAGCAATGGCTCCAAAACAGATCCTTGTGGTATACCACTAGTAACTGGACTCCAGTCTGAACACTTCCCATCAACCACCACCCTTTGTCTTCTTCCAGCTAGCCAATTTCTGATCCAAACTGCTAAATCTCCCTGAATCCCATGCTTCCGTATTTTCTGCAGTAGCCTACCGTGGGGAACCTTATCAAACGCTTTACTGAAATCCATATACACCATATATGCAGCTCGACGCGTACACCCTCCTCCACATATCTGATTTGGTCAATCAGATTGCACAAACCAAGGTCTTTTCCAGGGTGGACCTCAAACCCGCCTACCACCAGCTCCTCATCCGCCCGGGCGACA
Source organism: Scyliorhinus torazame (assembly GCF_047496885.1). Taxonomy (NCBI): domain Eukaryota; kingdom Metazoa; phylum Chordata; class Chondrichthyes; order Carcharhiniformes; family Scyliorhinidae; genus Scyliorhinus; species Scyliorhinus torazame. The sequence continues at coordinate 17,250,994 of NC_092731.1, read as the reverse complement.
GCAAGTATACTGCCTTCGAATCAGATGGGCAGCTCTACCACTTCCTAAGGGTTCCCTTCGGTGTCACAAATGGAGTCTCGGTCTTCCAACGGGAGATGGACCGAATGGGCAGCACGGTAGCATGGTGGTTAGCACAATTGCTTCACAGCTCCAGGTTCGATTCCGGCTTGGGTCATTGTCTGTGCGGAGTCTGCACATCCTCCCCGTGTGTGCGTGGGTTTCCTCCGGGTGCTCCGGTTTCCTCCCACAGTCCAAAGATGTGCAGGTTAGGTGGATTGGCCATGATAAATTTCCCTTAGTGTCCAAAATTGCCCTTAGTGTTGGGTGGGATTACTAGGTTATTGGGCTAGGGTGGAGGTGTGGACCTTGGGTAGGGTGCTCTTTCCAAGAACCGGTGCAGACTCGATGGGCCGAATGGCCTCCTACTGCACTGTAAATTCTATGTCTATGTCTATGAATGGTTGACCGGTACGGTTTGCGGGCCATGTTTACGTACCTCGACAACGTCACCATCTGCGGCAACGACCAGCAGGACCACGACACCAACCTCCGCAAATTCGTCCATACCGCAAAAACCCTTAACTTAACCTACAACAAGGACAAATGCGTGTTCAGCACTGACCGTCTAGCCATCCTCGGCTACGTAGTGCATGATGGAGTCATAGGCCCAGATCCCGGACGCATGTGCCCCCTCATGGAGTTTCCACTCCCCCACTGCCTGGGATTTTTTTCATATTACGCCCAGTGGGTCCCCAATTATGCGGACAAGGACCACCCACTAATCCAATCCTCAGTTTTCCCCGTCTGCAGAGGCTCGCCAGGCCTTCAGCCGCATAAAGGCGGACATCGCAAAGGCCGCGATGCACACAATCGATGAATCCCTTCCCTTCCAAGTCGAGAGTTATGCTTCCAACGTAGCTCTGGCGGCCACCCTCAACCAAGCGGGCAGGCCCGTGGCCTTCTTCTCCCGTACCCTCCATGCTTCAGAAATCCGTCATTCTTCCATTGATAAGGAGGCCCAGGGTATAGTAAAAGCTGTGCGGCACTGGAGGCATTACCTGGCCGGCAGGAGATTCACTCTCCTCACTGACCAACGGTCGGTTGCTTTCATGTTCGATAATGCACAGCGGGGCAAGATAAAGAACGATAAGATCTTACGGTGGAGGATCAAGCTCTCCACCTACAACTATGAGATCTTGTATCGTCCCGGGAAGCTAAACGAGCCTCCTGATGCCCTATCCTGCGGCACATGTGCCAACGCACAAGTGGACCGACTCCGGGCCCTCCATGAGGACCTCTGCCACCCGAGGGGTCACTCGATTCTTCCATTTTATCAAGACCCGCAACCTGCCCTACTCCATCGAGGTCAGGACCGCCACCAGGAACTGCCAAATCTGCGCGGAGTGCAAGCCGCACTTCTACCGGCCAGAGAAAGTGCACCTGATAAAGGCTTCCCGTCCCTTTGAACGCCCCAGTATGGATTTCAAAGGCCCCCTCCCCTCCACCGACCGCAACACGTACTTCCTGAACGTGATTGACGAGTACTCCCGGTTCCCATTCGCCATCCCCTGCCCCGACAGGACCGCAGCCACCGTCATAAAAGCTCTCCGTAGTATCTTTACACTGTTCGGTTTCCCCGCCTACATACACAGCGATAGGGGTTCCTCCTTCATGAGCGACGAACTGCATCAATTCCTGCTCAGCAAGGGCATCGCCTCAAGCAGGAAGACCAGTTATAACCCCCGGGGAAATGGACAGGTAGATAGGGAGAACGAAACGGTCTGGAAGTCCGTCCTACTGGCCCTACGGTCCAGGAACCTCCCAGTCTCCCGCTGGCAGGAGGTCCTTCCCGATGCACTCCACTCCATCCAATCACTGCTGTGTACCACGACAAACGAAACACCTCATGAACATCTCCTTGTCTTCCCTAGGAAGTCCTCCTCCGGGACCTCGCTCCCAACCTGGCTGGCAGCTCCTGGACCCATTCTGCTCCGCAAACACATGCGGGCGCACAAGTCGGACCCATTGGTAGAGAGGGTCCACCTCCTTCACGCTAACCCTTAGTACGCCTACGTGGCGTACCCCGACGGCCGACAGGATACGGTCTCCCTACGGGACCTGGCGCCCGCTGGATCCCCACCCACACCGCCCCCCCCCCCCCCCCACCAACCCCACCCTCCCTCCCACCTGCGCACCCCACGGTTGCCCCCTTCCCAGGTGGATCGGTTCTTCCACTGGTCCCACCCAGGGGTGATGAAGCTGCCGAAGAAGCCGAAGCCACGCTCCCGGAGCCACGGATGCCCGAGCCGATGCCTGCATCACCGCCGAGACTGCGACGATCACAGAGGACGACCAGGGCCCCCGACCGACTAATTGCTTCATTCTGATATGTACATGTAAAATGAATACTGTAAATAGTTGGGACATGTAATAAGGCAAAACACTGTACCACTGACGGTGACCACCATAACCTCTACCACTGTATGATGCGAGACCAGCACCCCCACCGGGCTCTTTTTTTTAACAGGGGTGAATGTGGTAGTCGGTATTAGGGGTATTACGGTACCTAGGTTGAGGCTGTAAGATCATTGGTGTGGGAGGTACCTGAGACAGGAAGATCATTGGTGAAGCCTGCCTGCTGGTTCTGCCCAGTAAGGCGGAGTATAAGAGTCTGTGTCTCCCTAGCAGCTGCATTCTGTACCTGCGCTGCTGGGGGAAACATCTAGTCCAATAAAGCCTTCAATTGTCATCCAATCTCGCTTCTGGAGTTATTGATCGAGCATCAAGGTACTGAGGGAGAGAGGTACTGAGGGAGTGCGGTACTGAGGGAGTGCGGTACTGAGGGAGTGCGGTACTGAGGGAGTGCGGTACTGAGGGAGTGCGGTACTGAGGGAGTGCGGTACTGAGGGAGTGCGGTACTGAGGGAGTGCGGTACTGAGGGAGAACGGTACTGAGGGAGAGAGGTACTGAGGGAGAGCGGTACTGAGGGAAAGTGGTACTGAGGGAGTGCGGTACTGAGGGAGAACGGTACTGAGGGAAAGTGGTACTGAGGGAGTGCGGTACTGAGGGAGTGCGGTACTGAGGGAGAACGGTACTGAGGGAAAGTGGTACTGAGGGAGTGCGGTACTGAGGGAGAGCGGTACTGAGGGAAAGTGGTACTGAGGGAGTGCGGTACTGAGGGAGAGCGGTACTGAGGGAAAGTGGTACTGAGGGAGAACGGTACTGAGGGAGAGCGGTACTGAGGGAAAGTGGTACTGAGGGAGTGCGGTACTGAGGGAGTGCGGTACTGAGGGAAAGCGGTACTGAGGGAGTGCGGTACTGAGGGAGTGCGGTACTGAGGGAGTGCGGTACTGAGGGAATGCGGTACTGAGGGAGTGCGGTACTGAGGGAGTGCGGTACTGAGGGAGTGCAGTACTGAGGGAGTGCGGTACTGAGGGAGAACGGTACTGAGGGAGAGCGGTACTGAGGGAGAGCGGTACTGAGGGAAAGTGGTACTGAGGGAGTGCGGTACTGAGGGAGTGCGGTACTGAGGGAATGCGGTACTGAGGGAGTGCGGTACTGAGGGAGTGCGGTACTGAGGGAGTGCAGTACTGAGGGAGTGCGGTACTGAGGGAGAACGGTACTGAGGGAGAGCGGTACTGAGGGAGAGCGGTACTGAGGTAAAGTGGTACTGAGGGAGTGCGGTACTGAGGGAGAGCGGTACTGAGGGAGTGCGGTACTGAAGGAAAGCGGTACTGAGGGAGTGCGGTACTGAGGGAGAGCGGTACTGAGGGGGTGCGGTACTGAGGGGGTGCGGTACTGAGGGAGTGCGGTACTGAGGGAGAGCGGTACTGAGGGAGTGCAGTACTGAGGGAGTGCGGTACTGAGGGAATGCGGTACTGAGGTAGTGCGGTACTGAGGGAGTGCGGTACTGAGGGAGTGCGGTACTGAGGGAGTGCGGTACTGAGGGAGTGCGGTACTGAGGGAGTGCAGTACTGAGGGAGTGCGGTACTGAGGGAGTGCGGTACTGAGGGAGTGCGGTACTGAGGGAGTGCGGTACTGAGGGAGTGCGGTACTGAGGGAGTGCGGTACTGAGGGAGAACGGTACTGAGGGAGTGCGGTACTGAGGGAGAGCGGTACTGAGGGGGTGCGGTACTGAGGGGGTGCGGTACTGAGGGAGTGCGGTACTGAGGGAGAGCGGTACTGAGGGAGTGCAGTACTGAGGGAGTGCGGTACTGAGGTAGTTCGGTACTGAGGGAGTGCGGTACTGAGGGAGTGCGGTACTGAGGGAATGCGGTACTGAGGTAGTGCGGTACTGAGGTAGTGCGGTACTGAGGGAGTGCGGTACTGAAGGAATGCGGTACTGAGGTAGTGCGGTACTGAGGTAGTGCGGTACTGAGGGAGTGCGGTACTGAGGGAATGCGGTACTGAGATAGTGCGGTACTGAGGTAGTGCGGTACTGAGGGAGTGCGGTACTGAGGGAGTGTGGTACTGAGGGAGTGCGGTACTGAGGGAGTGCGGTACTGAGGGAGTGCGGTACTGAGGGAGTGCAGTACTGAGGGAGTGCGGTACTGAGGGAGTGCTGCACTGTCGGAGGTGCTGTCTTTTGGCTGGGTTACTAAACCGAGGACCCGTAGACCTCGGGGTAGGTGTTTTTCCTACTGTCCCAGCCAATAATTATCCTTCAATTAACATCACACAAAAAATGATTATCTGGGCAGCACGGTGGCACAGTGGTTAGCACTGTTGCTTCACAGCTCCAGAGTCCCAGGTTCGATTCCCGGCTTGGGACACTGTAAGTGTGAAGTCTGCATGTTCTTTCCGTGTCTGCGTGGATTTCCTCCGGGTGCTCCAGTTTCCTCCTCCAGTCCAAAGATGTGCAGGTTAGGTGGGTTGGCAATGCTAAATTGCCCCTTACTGTCCAAAAAGGTCAGGTGGAGTTACTGGGTTACAGGGATAGGGTGGAGGTGTGGGCTTAAGTAGGGTGCTCTTAGCAAGGACCGCTGCAGACTCGATGGGCCGAATGGCCTCCATCTGCACTGTAAATTCTATGATTCTGGTCATTACTGCCTACAGGAACTTGCTGTGCACATGTTTCCTGCTGCTTGCATTCCATCAGTGGCAAAAGTTTGAAAAGAAAAGTTAGTTCAATTGGCTGTGAAGTGTTTTGAGTTGTCTGAGGGACTTCTGAAAGACGCGACTCAAACACAAGTGTATGTTTCTTTCTCGATGTTCCTCAACTGTGAAGTCCAGAATTAAACATGATACTTAGCGCCGAGGTTGAAGCAGTGATTCACCAGAGCTCACCCACGCAGCGGGGATTGAAGCTGTGCTTTCCCGGGCCTGAATCCTGTATTGGGCCTTGGTGGCTTCACCTCGAAAGGCTCTGGCTGCAGCACAGGCCCAGCTTTACCGGGGGGGGGGGGGGGGGGGGAGTTAATGAAGCGCTTAAATCTCCAGATGGGCTCCTGTGTTTTCTAAACCCTCTGAGGCTGTTCAAAGGTTAACATCAGATTAAATGGCTGTCAGCTCGTATGCTCATTTATTAATATTTAATAAACTTCTTCAATCAGAGGTTTTGTACGGTCGGGGGGCTGGAACGGGCGAAGAAATGTCTTATCGATTTCCCTTATTTTAGATGTAACCGATACTTTAAGTAAACTTGTTTTGGTAGCTGGTTTTTAAGTGCCAGCTACTCGGAACATCATTAGTAAAGCTTGTTCCATTTAAAATGTAAAAAAATACATTCCGGTTTATTGAGTGGAGAAGGGCGACTGATTAACTCTTTGCCCACCTTGGCGCTCGCATCAAGGAATGGTCCTGGAGGGTTGGGTATTGTGGATGATAATCACTGGCTCTACAGCTCGGGGGGGCACTCAGCTGTTGGCCATGCTGTGAAGCAAATTTTAAAAGGTCTTGCATTTATATAGCGCCTTTTGCAACTTCAGGCCATCCCAAAGCACATTGGAGCAAAGGAAAGTACTTTTCTTTTGAAGTGTAGTCGTTGGCACAACCTCGGTCAGGTGGCAGCAGATCTGTTCAGAGTCAGCTCCCACAAACAACAGTGACTGCATTGTCTGTTTTTATTTTCCTGATGTTGATTAAGAACATAGGACTGAGGAGTAGGCCATTCGGCCCTTCGAGTCTACTCCATCATTCAATAAGATCATGTGGTGTCAACTCTGCTTTCTTGTTTTCCCCCATCAAGCCAATGACCCTTGACAATCAAATATCTGTCTGACTCTACCTTGGAGGTCTTTGGGGTGGAGGATCGGTGTGCGAGGTGCACGGGTGCCAGCGAACCATGTCCATATGTTCTGGGCATGTCCAAAACTGAGGGGGTTTTGGCAGGGGTTTGCTGACGCCATGTCCACGGTATTGAATACGAGGGTGGCAATGAATCCGGAGGTGGCGATTTTCGAGGTGTCGCAGGATCCAGGAATCCAGGAGGAGAAAGAGGCAGATGTTCTGGCCTTTGCTTCCCTGGTAACCCGGAGGCGAATATTGCTGGCATGGAGGGACTCAAAGCCCCCGAAATCGGAGACCTGGCTTTCGGACATGGCTGGCTCCCTCTGCCTGGAGCCCTCTGCCTGGAGAAAATTAAGTTCGCCATGAAAGGGTTCGCCCGGAGGTGGCAACCATTCGTCGACTTCCTCGCAGAGAATTAATCGTCACCAGAAGGGGGGGAGTTAGGTTAGCGCAGATTAGGGGGGTAAGCAATGGTAGGACCTGTGGGAGAGGGAGGCGGTATTTGCACTATGTTTATATTCTCCTTGTTATGTACATTGTTGAGTTTGTTGCTGTTACAATGCCAAAGGAAAACCTCACTAGAACGTTTATTAAAAAAAACCCAAAAAACTCTACCTTGGAGGGCAGCACGGTGGCGCAGTGGGTTAGCCCTGCTGCCTCACGGCGCCGAGGTCCCAGGTTCGATCCCGGCTCTGGGTCACTGTCCGTGTGGAGTTTGCACATTCCCCCCCTGTCTGCGTGGGTTTCACCCCCACAACCCAAAGATGTGCAGCGTAGGTGGATTGGCCACGCTAAATTGCCCCTTAATTGGAAAAAATTGGGTACTCTAAATTTAGAAAAAAAAACTCTACCGTGGGTATGTTCAATGACCCAGCCGCATCCCCCCCCCCTCCCCCGCTCTCTGAGGAAGAGAATTCATTCCACAGACTAATGACCTGTCGAGAGAAAAAAATATTCTTCTTCATCTCTCTCTTAAATGAGAGACTCCTTGGGCGGGATTCTCCGTTACACGCCCTTGGGTTTCCCGGCGACGTGGGGTTACCACAATGAGAAAGCCCATTGGTAGAATTTGAGGCAGTGGCGTAGTGGCGTCGTCGCCGGACCAGTAATCCAGCGACCCGGGCTAATGCGCTGGGGACCTGGGTTCGAATCCCGCCAGGGCCGATGGTGGAATTTCAATTCACTATTTTTTAAATAAACGGAATTGAAAGAGAAATCCATTGGCAGGTGGCAGGGACGGAGAATCGAGCTGCCGGCAAGGGCGCTCAGGAAAACGCGGCCGGCATTCTGGAGAATCCTGCCACTTATTTATAAACTGTGGGCCCTGGTTCTAGTCCCTCCCACAAGGGAAACATCGTCCACCCGGTCAAATCGGATCCTTTATGTTTCAATAAGATCACCTCTCATTCTTCTGAATGTTGGGTTATGCTTCTTCGTGTAGTATAAGCTGCTTCTTTGATGTATGCACTGACAAAAGACTTTGTAATGAGTTCAATATGTTTATTGAACTATTAACACAGTTATAAAATGAGTTCGACTCTCCTGCTAATCTAACTGCAGTAACTCAGTCTAACTAAACCAGCCTGCTCTAAGCCACGTGCTGGGTGTGATGCTTCTGATCAACCCTGATGTACTCTCTAATTGTGGGTCTGTGGAAAGAGGCAGAGCATGTGTACCCTGTCCTTTTATATGGGTTGTGAAGTGCCCCCTTGTGGTAATGCGACCTCTGGGTGTCCTGATTACCTGGAATATAAAAGCAAGGATGTACTTCTGAAGCTTTATGAAGCATTAGTTAGGCCCCATTTAGAATACAGTGAGCAATTTTGGGCCCCACACCTCAGGAAGGACATACTGGCACTGGAGCGGGTCCAGCGGAGATTCACACGGATGATCCCAGGAATGGTAGGCCTAACATACGATGAACGTCTGAGGATCCTGGGATTATATTCATTGGAGTTTAGGAGGTTGAGGGGAGATCTAATAGAAACTTACAAGATAATGAATGGCTTAGATAGGGTGGATGTAGGGAAGTTGTTTCCATTAGCAGGGGAGACTAGGACCCGGGGGCACAGCCTTAGAATAAAAGGGAGTCACTTTAGAACAGAGATGAGGAGAAATTTCTTCAGCCAGAGAGTGGTGGGTCTGTGGAATTCATTGCCACAGAGGGCGGTGGAGGCCGGGACGTTGAGTGTCTTTAAGACAGAAGTTGATAAATTCTTGATTTCTCGAGGAATTAAGGGCTATGGAGAGAGAGCGGGTAAATGGAGTTGAAATCAGCCATGATTGAATGGTGGAGTGGACTCGATGGGCCGAATGGCCTTACTTCCGCTCCTATGTCTTATGGTCTTATTGGTTGTGTCCTGTTGTCATGGCCCATTGGCTGTATGTCTGTGTGTCATGACATCTCTGGTGCTCCCTCTAGTGGTTACTTAGTCGTAGTGTATTTACATTAACCCGCTGTGCATATACAGTGATGCACATCACCACACTGAACTCCAGTGAGTACAGGCCCAACCTACTCAACCTTTGCTCATTAGCCCCTCATCCGAGAATGAGTCACATAAATTTTCTCTAAGCTGTTTCTATCGCAATAGAGCCTCTTCTCAATTAAGGAGACCAAAGCTCCACAAAGCTCCTCTAGATATGGTCTCACCAACACCCTACACACTGTACAGAGCATCCTGACTTTTCTCTTTCATTCCCCTTGCAATAATTGCCAATATTTAATTTGCCTTCCTAATCACGCTGTACCGCCATAGAATCCCTACAGTGTGACAGGAGGCCATTTGGCCCATTGAATCTGCACCGACCTTCTGAAAGAGCACCCCACCTAATCCCACTCCCCCACCCTATCCCCATAACCTCACATAACCTGCACATCTTTGGACCATGGGAGGAAACCGGAGCACCCGGAGGAAACCCACGCAGACACGGGGAGAGCGTGCAAACTCCACACAGACAGTGACCCAAGCCGGGATTGAACTCAGGTCACTGGTGCTGTGAGGCAGCAGTGCTAACCACCGTGCCAGCATACTAAGCTTTTGTGATTCACATACTCGGACACCCAGATCCCTCTGTACCGCTGGATGTTGCAATCCTTTTCGCCAACGTGGACAAGTTCACACTTTCCCACAGTGTTCGCCATCCATCAAATTATTACCCACACACTTAACCTGTCGATATCCCTTTGCAGATTCTCGACCTTCTCTTGGCAACTTACTTTTCTGCCTATTTCGGTGTCACCAGCAAATTTAGCTGCCAGTCCCTTAATCCGAATCATTGATGTGGATTGTAAATAGTCGTGGCCCCAGCACTGATCCCAGAGGCACTCCATTTGTTACATCTTGCCAAAACGAAAAAGGCCCATTTATCTCTACTCTCTGCTTCCTGTTAGCTAACCGATCCTTTATCCGTGTTAATCTGTTACCCTCTAAGCCGTAAACTCTTATTTTGTGCGGCACCTTATCAAATGGCTTCTGGGTATCCAAGTATACCACATTAACAGGTTCCCCTTTATCCACCTTGCTTGTTACTCCCTCAAACGTGATTTCCCTTTCATGAACCCGTGTTGACTCTGCCAGAGCACATTATGATTTTCTAAGTATTCTGCAATAACCTCCTTAATAACGGACTCTGGCAATTTCCCTATGCCGGATGTTAGGCTAAATAAAGGTATAAATATTGGCTAGGGTACTGGAGAGAATTCCCCGGGTCTTCTACAAAAATATCCATTTCAGAAAGCCGACACGACCTCGGTTTAATGTCTCACCTGAGAGGTAGCACCTCCGGCAGTGCAGCAACCCTTCGGCATGGCAATGGAGTGGAACCGGAACTCATGCCTTTCGACTGTGTCAGCGCCTCCCATCAAATGAAACCCCACAAGGAGCATCAGGCCTGGGCCTAAGTCTCACTTCAGAGTCCCAGGCACGGGATTTAGGCTGGCCCCCCCGCCGCTGTACTGAGGGTCGACTGCATTGTCGGAAGTGTCTTGCGAATGAGATAGTCAACCCAATCGCCATCTTGTCTGCAATGTCGCATCAAATGGGCAAGTCAGGTGCAGCATGGGTACAGCTCGGTCTACACTGAGTGTGGCGACAAGGGGGTTTTCACAGTAACTTCACTGCAGTGTTAATGTAAGCCTACTTGTGACACTAATACATTATTACCTCAACCATGTGCGTCTCAGCAATCAGGTGAGCAGCCTTTATTGCATCAATAAAATATATTCCATGTCCCATTCATGCTAACCCTGTGTCCCCATCGAGTGAAACCGGCATTTCCTGGTTTTAGTTCCGATTTAATTTGATTGATTTGGGTTTATTGTCACATGTATCGAGGTACAGTGAAAAGTATGGTTCTGCATATAATCCAGGCAGATCATTCCATATATGAAAAAACACAGGACATATGATAGATGCACAATCTAAATACATCGACATCGGGTGAAGCATAGAGTGTAGTACTACTCAGTGGAGAAGATGTGTGGAGAGACCAGTTCAGTCCATAAGAGGGTCGTTTAGGAGTCTGGTAACAGCGGGGAAGAAGCTGTTTTTGAACTGTTTTAATAATAATAACCTTTTATTGTCACATAGAACATACAGCGCCGAAGGAGGCCATTTGGCCCATCGAGTCTGCACCGACCCACTAAGCCCTCACTTCCACCATATCCCCGTGACCCAATAACCCCTCCTAACCTTTTTGGTCACTAAGGGGCAATTTATCACGGCCAATCCACCTAACCTGCACGTCTTTGGGCTGTGGGAGGAAACCGGAGCACCCGGAGGAAACCCACGCAGACACGGGGAGGACGTGCAGACTCCGCACAGACAGCGACCCAGCAGGGAATCGAACCTGGGACCCTGGCGCTGTGAAGCCACAGTGCTATCCACTTGTGCTACCGTGCTGCCCTGTCACAAGTATGAAGTTACTGTGAAAAGCCCCTAGTTGGCACATTCCGGTGCCTGTTCGGGAAAGCTGGTACGGGAATTGAACCCGCGCTGCTGGCTTTGTTCTGCACCACAAACCAGCTGTCTAGCCCACTGAGCTAAACCAGCTAGTGCGTGGTCTCAGACTTTTGTATCTTCAGTCTGATGGAAGGGGTTGGGAGACTGAGTCAGCTGGGTGGGAGGGGTCTTTGATTATGCTGCCCACTTTCCCAAGGCAGCGGGAGGTGTAGACAGAGTCAAGGGATGGGAGGCAGGTCAGCGTGATGGACTGGGCCGTGTTCACCACTCTCTGAAGTTTCTTTTTTTTAAGAAAATTTAGAGTACCCAATTCATTTTTTCCAATTAAGGGGCAATTTAGCGTGGCCAATCCACCTACCCTGCACATCTTTTGGGTTGTGGGGGTGAAACCCACGCAGACACGGGGAGAATGTGCAAACTCCACATGGACAGTGACCCAGAGCCGGGATCGAACCTGGGACCTCACGCCGTGAGGCAGCTGTGCTAATGACTGTCCCGCCCTGCTGCCCCCCCTCTGTAGTTTCTTACGGTCATGGGCCGACAGTTGCCATACCAGGCTGTGATGCAGCCAGATAGGATGCTTTCTGTGGTGCATCTGTAAAAATTGGTAAGAGTCGGTGTGGACATGCCGAATTTCCTTAGTTTCCTGAGGAAGTATAGGTGCTGTTGTGCTGTTGTAGAATCATAGAATTTACAGTACAGAAGGAGGCCATTCGGCCCATCGAGTCTGCACCAGCTCTTGGAAAGAGCACCCTACCCAAGGTCAACATCTCCACCCTATCCCCATAACCCAGTAACCCCACCCAACACTAAGGGCAATTTTAGACACTAAGGGCAATTTATCATGGCCAATCCACCTAACCTGCACATCTTTGGACTGTGGGAGGAAACCGGAGCACCCGGAGGAAACCCACGCAGACACGGGGAGGACGTGCAGACTCCGCACAGACAGTGACCCAAGCCGGGAATCGATCCTGGGACCCTGGGGCTGTGAAGCAATTGTGCTACCCACCATGCTACCGTGCTGCCCTTTCGATGTGGGTGGACCAGGATAGATTATTGGTACACCTAGGAACTTGGAAGCTGTCAACCATGTCCACCTCGGCACCATTGATGCAGACGGGGGGGTGTACGGCACTTCGCTTCCTGAAGTCAATGACCAGCTCCTTAGTTTTGCAGACATTGATGGAGAGATTGCTGTCATTTGTTGTCAATTTCCAGCATCTGTAGCATTTTACGTTTACTCTTTAAGCGACTAATTTCAGACAGTGTTGGGGAGAGTGGCTCCCCCACTAGGAACAGAATTTAAATTGTCCGACCTACACTCAAAACACACAGAAGCCAGTAATCTCTGACAAATGCTGTCCTTCCCACCCACCCCGATAGTGCCGGAGAACATGCCAGTCGGGAAAGGTCGGCCCCGCTCTGTGGCGGAGGCAACAGGCCGTATGGTTGCCCATTCTGATCAACACTGACCCCTGACCCTTTCAAGAGGTGAGGTGTGTAAAGTGGCGCAGACACTTGGAAATGGCTGCAAGCCTGCAGAGGGCCACCTGCAGGTAACCTGAGAGCTCACCTTCCCCCAGCACAGCCCGCGGAGCATGTTCAAACCCAGTGTGACAAGGGAGTTCACTAACCAACTCCCCTCGAGCGACTGGCCCAGCATCAAGAAAGTGACAAATGGGCCTGCTCTCCATTAAGGGTGATATGAGAAGCAGCTTTGCAAATTAAGAAAGGACACGTCTGCACAGACAAACACATTCCTCATTTGGAGTGCGATTCTCTGCGGAGTGCGGAATACCACGGCACCGCTGCTTGTTTGTACACTGGTCCTTCAGCGCACCTCTCCAACGGGTTCGGCTATGCTATCCACAGGCATTGGGTGCCCTCCAGAACCTTAGCCAAGTGCGGACACCTTTCCATCGCAAGCTTTACCGATTAGTGTTGGTAAACATTGGTGTGACAGCACATCTAACATTGCAAAAGGTGGCAAGTCACGTCACAGAAGCATTATAATAAACATAATAATCTTTCGCAAGTAGGCTTACATTAACACTGCAATGAAGTTACTGCGAAAAGCCCCTAGTCGCCACATTCCGGCGCCTGTTCAGGTACACTGAGGGAGAACTCAGATGGTCCAATTCACCTAACAAGCTCGTCTTTCGGGACAGACTGACCCAGATTAGCAGGCAAAGTTCAGGAAGGAGGAGCAGATGGATGGGAGGGGGATGGACAGATGAAGGGAGAGAGGGAGGGAGGGATGGGGAGATGGATGGAGGGAGGGTCAGGCGGACGGACAGACTGAGGGAGGGACACATGGGGAGATGGAGTGACAAGCGGACGGAGGTACTGACAGACTGACAGGAATGGATGGACGGATGGAGTATGGGGCAGAGGGACAGAGAGAGGGATGGACGGAGAGAGGGACAGACAGACAAGAGGGATGGGCGGATGGAGTGTGGGACGGAGGGAGGGACGGACAGACAGGAGTCAACGGATGGAGTGAGGGATTGAGAGACGAGGGATGGACAGATGGAAGGATGGAGGGAGGGAGAGAGACGAAGACTTCCAGAGATTCAGGTCTTAACCGAATCCCTCCATCGCCACCTCCAGCCTCACCAAACTCCGAGATCTCTGCACTCCTCCAATCCTGACTGACCTCCATCACTCCACCAGTGACGACATTGAGGAACGGTGCGATCTGGGAGGGTGATAGGACTGGAGGTGCTTTCCAGAGTGGGGAGAGGCCGTATAGGGATTTTAAAGCAAGGGGCGAGAATTTAAATTATGGCGTTGCTGAATTGGCGCTCAATGTAGGGCAGCAAGCGTGGGTGATGGGATGAACAGAGCTTAGTAAGAGTCAGGGTACGGGCAGCAGAGTTTTGGATGAGCTGAGGTAACGAAGACTGTAAGATACAAGGCTGGCTGAGAGAGCATCACGGCAGTCAAATCTAGAGGTGACAAAAGGGTGGATGACGGAACCATGTGCGGTCTTTCCAGCAGAGGTAATTAATTGGACGGCGGACAGGCGTAGAATCCCCGTTTGTTTTGGAGGGCGATTCTTGTTTGCTTTGTCTCTCCCGAGTCTAAGGCCGATTACAGCACCCCAGCTCACACCCTGCGTAAGGGCAGTCTCTTCAGCAGGGAGCTCAGGAATTTGAAAAGACTTGAGGTCGTGGGTGGGTCAATGGACAGGACTCCCCTCTCAGAGTCGGAAGGTTCTGGGAAGCGAATTGCGTGGAAAGCCCAGGTTGGCCCTCCCATTACGGTACCGAGGGAGCGCCGCACTGTCGGAGGTGCTGCCGTCTTTCGGATATTTAAACCCCAGGCCCCATCTGCCCTCCCAGGTTACATTATGTTGAAGTGGGACGTGGTTTCCCGGCCAATATTTATCTCTCAGTCAACGGCAATAAAAACAGATAATCTCGTCCTTATCTCCTTGCTGTTGCGGGAATTAGCCATCCTAACGTACAGCAGCTGACAACTGTCATGTGAAAGTACCTTTAAGAAATGGATGTTTAAGCAATGTACCTTTAAGAAATGCAGTGATGTCAGAGTGTGGGTGGAGCTGGGCTATAGCTCGGCCATTTTGAAGTTTTAGTTTCAGTTTTGAGAGAGAGCAGCTGAAAAGTGCCTGGCTGTTTTGCTGTGAGCTGCTTGAAAGGAGAAAGCCAGTTTGAAGAATGCTTGGGTGTGGCTGTGAGCTGCATTGCTGGTGATCTCTGCCATGAAGGACTATCACTTAATCCTTTGGTGAAATCGGAATTGTAAAAAGGTCTCAGTATTGAATATAAATCTAATGTACTTCTGTTTGAAGGATTTGTTAAGTCTTTTGGATTTGTAAAGGAACAGTTTGCAGGATTGGGTAGTGTATTATTTTCAGGGTTATCTTTGAAGTAAGGGGTGTTAAGAGATCCAATGTATTTAAAAGGTTAATTTGAGTTCATGGAATAAACATTATTTTGTTTTAAAAACCACGTGTACATAACTGTAATACTATACCTGGGGAACAAGCCGTTTGCTTCAAAAGCAACAATCCATTAAAGGTGGGAGTTGGGTGAACTCCATGATACATTTTGAGATTCTGCAAACACCTCTCCCATAACATTACATTTTGACAAGAGAAACCACTGCGCAAAATCTTTTCAGAATGTCCAAATCATCTAACAAGCACGTCTTTCGGGACTTGTGGGAGGAAACCGGAGCACCCGGAGGAAACCCACGCGGACATGGGGAGAATGTGCAGACTCCACACAGACAGTGACCCAAGCCAGGAATCGAACCTCGGACCCTGGCTCTGTGAAGCGACAGGGCTGACCACTGCACCATGTACACCAACCAGTAAGTCAATCAGCTGTATTCAGCATCAAAGTTGTCCCAATCCTGCCCCCTCCACTCACATCTACACAAGCGGCTTCCAGCATTAGCAATGGCAGGATTGGCGGCAGATTGTGTAGGGGCTGGATAGGATTCGGAGAATCCAAAACACGGGGTCACAGTCTCGGGATAAGGGGGTTGGCGACCGCTTAGGACTAGGATGAGGAGAAATTACTTCACTCAAAAGGGTCGCAAATCTTTGGAATTCTATCCCCAGAGTGTTGTGGATGCTCCACCGTTGATGGCCAGGGTAGACAGATTATTGATCTCTCGGGGATATGGGATGCGAGCAGGAAAGTGGTTTGAGGCCTAGTATTATTGAATGGCGGAGCAAGCTTGATGGGTTGTATGGTCTGTTCCCGCTCCTATTTCTTGGGTCCCCCCCCCCCCCCCCCCGACCCCCCGACCTGTTAGCATTCCTACCGCTTCCCAGCTAATCCAGCTCGGACACGGGAGCAGAGCATCTTAATCTGTGCAGCCGTTAAGGTTTACCTATCGAGCCACTGGCCAGCTCTGCTGCTCCCTGAATTCCCCTGTGTGTCTTGTTTAGCTATAATGCTGCAAAGTGCATTCCAATGCCTGGCGACTGACGCCAAGTGGCGGGGTGGTTCCTGTCTGAAGGTGGCAGGTTCCCCTGACACACGGTCACGGTTCATTCGTTTACAAAACATCACTCCAGGTACTTGAACTACAGGACAGGACCTTCGAGCAGCCGGAACAAAAGAGGAGAGGGTGGTGATAGCAGTGGGGGAGGGGGGAGTGCCAGAGTTCAGTGTTTAATCCACAAACACAACAAAACTTTGCGAAGGAACTCGGGAAAACATTCTCCCACTCAGCCCGAGCGGCTCAGGTTTCCCCGTGGTCACAAGGCGTCCTTGATCCGTTGTTCCACCTCTCCGCTGGCATGCTTACATGCAATCATTCAGTAAGCTCGATCGGGCCCATTTGTGAGATTGGATCACTTGCGAGGCAAAGCACGTTGCTTCTCCGTGCCAACTTTACACATTAAAAACGTGCATTTATATAGCGCCTCAAGTCGTGGGAAAGTACCTTGCAACCAGTGCAGTCACTGTTGGAAGGAACTCGGCAGCCAAATTGCACACAGCAAGCTCCCACAAACAGCAATGAGATCATCTGTTCTGAAGGCACGTGGCTCCACACTTGCAAGATACATTTATAATAATAATAAGCTTTATTGTCACAAGTAGGCTTACATTAACACTGCAATGAAGTTACTGTGAAAAGCCCTTAATTGCCACACTCTGGCGCCTGTTCGGGTACACAGTGGGAGATTTCAGAATGTCCAAATCACCTAACAAGCACATCTTTTGGGACTTGTGGGAGGCAACCGGAGCACCCGGAGGAAACCCACGCAGACACGGGGAGAACGTGCAGACTCCGCACAGACAGTGACCCAAGCCGGGAATCAAACCGGAGACCCTGGATCTGTGATGCAACAGTGCTACCCACTGTGCTACCATGCCGCCCCCACAGTAGCAGAGTTGTTTGGCCGTAATTAAGACTCGTCTGGCTGTTAAAAAGCGAAAAATAAGTTCAGGGCTGTGGGGAATTGGTGAGCAAGAAAGTGCAAGCAAATCAGCTCACTAATGCACAGAAACCCCTCACCCAATTGAACAGCATCCCATCCAAGCCGTTGAGAAACACAGTTGTGTTATTGGCTGATTTACATTTTCGCACTGCAGGCAGACAGTAGGGTAGATTTTCTGCTGTGGGCACAACTCAGTTCAAGTCGCACACGGAAATTGCGTCCTTTTGGAAAAGTGTTCCGAGTTTCTGTATAAACTGATTTGCACAACAAATCAACATATCTGGGGCTGGTTTAGCACACTGGGCTAAATCGCTGGCTTTGAAAGCAGACCCAGGCAGGCCAGCAACACGGTTCAATTCCCGTACCAGCCTTCCCGAACAGGCGCCGGAATGTGGCGACTAGGGGTTTTTCACAGTAACTTCATTGAAGCCTACTTGTGACAATAAGCGATATTCATTTCAAATAGAAAAGCTGCCGTAAGCTAGCACAACCGGTGTTTTACGATGAAATGAGATTTAAATACAATTCTGCATTGAAAAACATGCAGAAGAGTTAACTTCATGAGAGTTTACAGCTGAAGGCAAGTTTAGCGCAAATAAAGCAGCATTTTAAAAAACAATTGAGTACCCAATTCATTTTTCCCCAATTAAGGGGAAATTTAGCATGGCCAATCCACCTACCCTGCACATCTTTGTATTGTGGGGATGAAACCCACGTAAACACGGGCAGTGACCCAGAGCCGGGATCGAACCTGGGACCTCGGCGCCGTGGGACAGCAGTGCTAACCACTGCGCCGCCGTGCTGCCTAGAATTGTATTTTATAATATAAATTTACAGTATCCAATTCTTTTTTTTTTCCAATTGAGGGGCAATTTAGCGTGGCCAACCCACCTCCCCTGCACATTTTTGGGTTGTGGCGATGAGTCCCACGCAGAGAACGTGCAAACCCCACACGGACAGTGACCCGGGGCCAGGATCGAACCTGGAACCTCAGCACCATGAGGCAGCAGTGCTAACCACTGCCCCACCATGCCATCCCAGGCTTACTGAATTGTTAAAATTATTTTTTCAAGCACCTATTACATTTAGGGCGGCACGTTGGTGCAGTGGTTAGCACTGCTGCCTCACGGTGCCAAGGCTCCGGGTTTGATCCCAGCCCTGGGTCACTGTCCATGTGGAGTTTGTACATTGGCTTTGTGTCCAAAGATGCGCAGGTTGGGTGAGATTACAGGATAGGGCGGGGGAGTGGGCCTAGGGAGGGTGCTGCCCACCAAGCTGTAACTGACATACCAATCCCGTGGAAGCATCCGGACCATGATCCTGATAGGCTAATCCTTCACCTGGCGCCCTTTGAAAGAACCCTGCCCCTCAGTGCCATGCCAGCTGTTTGAAATTCTAATCCCGAGCCAGGAAAGCTGACAGTTTGCAAACCTACCCGCTCGGCCACTACTGAGGCTGCAACAGAGGCTTGCGTTGGTTCCCAGGTGCTGTTACCAGGCACATCATCTTAGGATCACCTTGACCTCAAGAGGCACTGCTTACCATACCTCCTCCCTCTACGAGGAAGGCAGATCTAATTGGTCAGCAGACAGCATGGAATTGAGCCCCAGCGAGGTTAACAACAGTGCAGGGTGAGTAGCAGAGCAAAATGGGCAAGTGAATTGCTCGTCAACGAGACATGAGCAGACCAGAGGTTCTGTCGTTGGAGGTACAGTTAAACCAAACGACTCGTCTGTCTGCAGCCCAATCAAGGCAGGCATTCAACCCTGTATATTTGTATCACCGTTCCCACACAGCCGGCAGGAATAATATCTTTTATATATATATATATATATATATATATTTATATATAAATTTAGAGTACCCAATTATATTTATATTTTTCCAATTCAGGGGCAATTTAGCATGGCCAATCCACTTAACCTGCACATCTTTGTGTTGTGGGGGAGAAACCCACGTAAACATGGGGAGAACGTGCGAACTCCATACAGACAGTGACCCAGGGCCGGGATTTAAACCCGGGTCCTTAGCGCCGCAGTCCCAGTGTTTTCCACTGCGCCACATGCCGCCCTAGGAATAATAATAATAATCTATATTAGTGACACAAGTAACTACATTAACACCGCAATTAAGTTACTATGAAAAGTCCCTCGTCGCCACATTCCGACGCCTGTTCGGGTACACTGAGGGAGAATTCAGAATTTCCAATTCACCTAACAAGCACGTCTTTCGGGACTTGTGGGAGGAAACCGGGGCATCCGGAGGAAACCCACACAGTCACGGGGAGAACGTGCAGACTGCGCATAGACAGTGACCCAAGCCGGGAATGTAACCCAGGACGCTGGCTCTGTGAAGCAACAGTGCTAACCATTGTGCTGCTAATCACCTTCCCACAAGCAGCCTCCCGTACCAGCCTCCCCGAACAGGTGCCGAAATGTGGCGACTAGGGGCTTTTCACAATAACTTCATTTGAAGCCTACTTGTGACAATAAGCGATTTTCATTTCATTTTCAATTTTTCATTTCAGCTAGGTCAGTTCTTGAGTTTGTCAAGTTCACACTTGACAATGAATCCTCATGTTGATTGGTACTTTACCGACTTGTCCATGTTGCCATGTTCTGGATGATAAATTTAACGTTATATACCAGGCTTACTCGGACTGGTCAATTCAGGCATTTTGACAAAGAGGTGCGTCAATCGGATTGATTTTTCCCTAGGGTGAAATCTTCCCTTTCATCCTCCAATTTTTCTCCATTTGAACAAATCCATCTCCCAGCTTGTTGCAGGCATTTCAAATGTGGGGCAGCGAACACTCTTCCATTGTGGGTAGTGACACATGTATTATATGCCACCATCCACCAGATCAGGAATCGAACACCCATGAGGAAGGACATGACACAGATTTAATTTGCATTCACCCAAGAATGTTCAGCACAGGGCTAAATCGCTGGCTTTGAAAGCAGACCAAGGCAGGCCAGCAGCACGGTTCAATTCCTGTAACAGCCTCTCCGAACAGGCGCCGGAATGTGGCGACTAGGGGCTTTTCACAGGAACTTCATTGAAGCCTACTTGTGACAAGAAGCGATTTTCATTTCATTTCATTTCAAGAGTTGAGTCTCAATAAGGCTGCTGTTAAAATGGTGGACAAAATTACATTTCCTGACAACCGGCCAAGTTATACTGCAGCTAAAGCAAAAGTGTGTACGTCAAAATGAATTTTATTACAAAGTAAATTCAACAGATTATCAAAAATGTATTACTAGCAAAGTGACATCAGAAACAAAAGAGAACTAAGTTTGTTTTTCTAGTTCCACATTTTCTTTTCGACGCTATAAGTTACAATTCCTCTCAGAAACGGGCATTTCATTTGCCAGTAATTAATGGGTTTCTAAGTACAACAATCACAGAGTCCCCTCTGAGGAACATCTTCGAGATGTATCGGTCCTTGTTGACCGGTTTTGACTTCTTCTTGCCTTTCCCACTCTTGGGCACTTCGGTCCACATCTCTTTGACGTTTTCTAACACCATGTTGCAATGTCTGGAACAGGAAACGGGAGAGAACGTCTCAGTAAAACGCTTGGCAGGACGGAAATGCCTCCTAACGGCATGCTTTCCACAATTCGTCGATGCGACACTCAATGCAGCACTCCAGCGGTATTCCACATTTTAAATGTGCCCGGCATACGGTGTTGGGCTGGGGGAGGGGCGGAGAACCTCTGAACCCCCAGGAACTTCCACAGAACCCCCTGTGCGCGTAACGTGTGTTGGGACAAGCTGGCTGAGTCCCAACTCAGAGGGTGACGACAGACGGCTGCTTTAGGGACTGGAAGCCGCCAATGTCCAGTATCGTACCACAGAGATCTGTCCCCTATTATTCGTCATTTGTATAAACGACTTTGATGACCATGTGGGGGTTGGGATCAGCAAGTTTGCTGATGACACAAAGATTGGCCGGGTGATTAACAGTGAGCCTGAGAGTCTTGGGTTACAGGAAGATATAGACGGGATGGTCTGAGCAGAAAAATGGCAGATGGAATTTAATCCTCAAAAGGTGTGAGGTGTTACACTTTGGAAGGAGAAATTTGACAAGGAAATATTCAAAGAATGGCACCAGTCTGGGAAGACCTGAGAAACAAAGAGACCTTGGAGTGTTTATAAAGAGATCTCTGAAGGCAGAAGGGCCGGTTAATAGGATGGTGAGAAAGACATGTGGTACACTTGCCTTTATCAATCGTGGCATAGATTACAAAAGCAGGGAGGTCATGTTGGAGTGGTATAGAACATTTGTGTGGCCACAGCTGGAGTGTGCAATTCTGGTCGCCACATTAGGATGTGATTGCAGTGGAGGGGGTGCAGAGGTGATTCACCAGGACGTTGCCCGGGGATGGAACGTTTAAGATATGAAGAGAGGGTGGATAGGCTTGGGTTGTTTTTACTGGAGCAGAGAAGACCGAGGGGCGACCTGATTGAGGTGGACAAGATTGTGAGGGTCATGGACAGAGTGGACAGGGAGCAGCTGTTCCCCTTGGTGATAGGTTAGTTACGAGGGGACACAAGATCAGGTGAGGCGCTGGAGGTTCGTGGGGGATTGGAGGAAAACATTTTTACCCAGAGGGTGGTGAGGATCTGGAACGCGCTGCCTGGGAGGGTGGTAGAGGTGGGTTGCCTCACATCCTTTAAAATGTACCTGGATGAGCACTTGGCACGTTTTAACATTAGAGGCTGTGGGCCAAGTGCTGGCAAATGGGATTAGGATTGGCAGGTCGGGTGCCTTTCATGCGGCGGTGCAGACTCGATGGGGCGAAGGACCTTTTCTGCACTGTATATTTCTGTGACAAAGTCAAACCAGGCAGCCACTGCATAAAATTAATGATGATGTGGAGATGCCGGCATTGGACTGGGGTGTCTTACAACACCAGGTTAAAGTCCAACAGGTTTGTTTCAATGTCACTAGCTTTCGGAGCGCTGCTCCTTCCTCAGGTGAATGAAGAGGTATGTTCCAGAAACATATATATATATATATATATATATATATATAGAGACAGATTCAAAGATGCCAGACAATGCTTGGAATGTGAGCATTAGCAGGTGATTAAATCTTTACAGATCCAGAGATGGGGTAACCCCAGGTTAAAGAGGTGTGAATTGTGTCAAGCCAGGACAGTTGGTAGGATTTCGCAGGCCAGATGGTGGGGGATGAATGTAATGTGGCATGAATCCCAGGTCCCGGTTGAGGCCGCACTCATGTGTGCGGAACTTGGCTATAAGCTTCTGCTCGGCGATTCTGCGTTGTCGCGTGTCCTGAAGGCAGCCTTGGAGAACGCTTACCCGGAGATCAGAGGCTGAATGCCCTTGACTGCTGAAGTGTTCCCCGACTGGAAGGGAATATTCCTGCCTGGTGATTGTCGCGTGGTGTCGTGGTCACTGTTCTGAAGGCTGGGTAGTTTGCTGCAAACAATGGTTTGTTTGAGGTTGCGCGGTTGTTTGAAGGCAAGTAGTGGGGGTGTGGGGATGACCTTGGCAAGATGTTCATCTTCATCGATGACGTGTTGAAGGCTGTGAAGAAGATGTCGTAGTTTCTCCGCTCCGGGAAAGTACTGGACGGCGGAGCGGAGAAACTACGACATCTTCTTCACAGCCTTCAACACGTCATCGATGAAGATGAACATCTTGCCAAGGTCATCCCCACACCCCCACTACTTGCCTTCAAACAACCGCGCAACCTCAAACAAACCATTGTCTGCAGCAAACTACCCAGCCTTCAGAACAGTGACCACGACACCACACAACCCTGTCATGGCAATCTCTGCAAGACATGCCAGATCATCGACATGGATACCACCATTACACGTGAGAACACCACCCACCAGGTACGCGGTACATACACTTGTGACTCGGCCAACGTTGTCTACCTCATACGCTGCAGGAAAGGATGTCCCGAAGCGTGGTACATTGGCGAGACCATGCAGACGCTGCGACAACGAATGAACGGACATCACGCGACAATCACCAGGCAGGAATGTTCCCTTCCAGTCAGGGAACACTTCAGCAGTCAAGGGCATTCAGCCTCTGATCTCCGGGTAAGCGTTCTCCAAGGCGGCCTTCAGGACGCGCGACAACACAGAATCGCAGAGCAGATGCTTATAGCCAAGTTCCACACACGAGTGCGGCCTCAACCGGGACCTGGGATTCATGTCGCATTACATTCATCCCCCACCATCTGGCCTGCGAAATCCTACCAACTGCCCTGGCTTGACACAATTCACACCTCTTTAACCTGGGGTTACCCCATCTCTGGATCTGTAAAGATTTAATCACCTAATGCTCACATTCCAAGCATTGTCTGGCATCTTTGAATCTGTCTATATATGTATGTTTCTGGAACATACCTCTTCATTCACCTGAGGAAGGAGCAGCGCTCCGAAAGCTAGTGACATCGAAACAAACCTGTTGGGACTTTAACCTGGTGTTGTAAGACTGCTTACTAAAATTAATTAGCCATGGGGGGAGATGGCACAATATCAGTGGTTAGCTCTGCTGCCTCAGAGACCGGGACCGGCTTCGACCCCGGCCTTGGGGGACTGTGTGTGTGTGTGTGTGTGTGTGTGTGCGTGTGCGGAGTTAGTACACTCTCCCCGTATCTGCATGGGTTTCCTCCGGGTGCTCCGGTTTCCTCCCACAGTCCAAGGTGGTGTGGGTTGGGTGGATTGGCCCTTAGTGTCCAAAAGGTTAGG
Organism: Scyliorhinus torazame; assembly: GCF_047496885.1. Lineage (NCBI taxonomy): Eukaryota > Metazoa > Chordata > Chondrichthyes > Carcharhiniformes > Scyliorhinidae > Scyliorhinus > Scyliorhinus torazame. The sequence continues at coordinate 17,227,142 of NC_092731.1, read as the reverse complement.
TGGGGTTTGTGGGTTACGGGGACAGGGTGGGGAGGTGGGCCTAGATGGGGGGTGCGCTTTTAGAGGGTTGGTGCAGACTGGATGGGCCAAATGGTCGTCTTCTGCACTGTGGGGGTTCTATGAGGCACACTGCACCAAATCAGGAACCGTAAGAAAAGCAAAATGCCGCAGGTAGAGACAGGAATGCAGACAACTTGCGTCAATATTTAGCATGGATTGTCATCCATCTTGGCAAAAGATGCTACCATCAGCATTGGAGTCAATCACACAAACATTACTGATTTAAAAAACAAAAAAATTTGAAGTACCAATTCTTCTTTTTCCCCAAATAAGGATTTAGCGTGGCCAATCCACCTACCCTGCACATCTTTGGGTTGTGGGGGTGAGACCCACAGACACGGGGAGAATGTGCAAACTCCACACGGTCAGTGACCCAGGGCTGGGATCGAACCCGGGTCTTCACCAGCGTGAGGCAGCAGTGCTAACCACTACGCCACCATGTCGCCCCTCAGTAGGTACTACTGATAAGGGAGTAAGGACACCAACATATTTCAGTCATTGTATTTCTTAACCCGTACTTACCAATTTACAAGGTTCTGCTGGTTTCAACCAAAATTAGGTCTTCAATAGGTTGCAATCAGATTTAAAGTAAAAGACAGAGGTAGTAAGAGATCTGTTTTATTTAAAAAAAAACGTTCCGAGTTATGGTGATCTGGCATCTGATGCTCGGGCGGGGCAAGGGTGGGGGGGGTGGAGAAGAGTCACAGCTCTCTCTCTCTCCCTCCCCCGCCCCCCCCCCCCCCCCCCCCCCCCCCCAATTTTGAAGGAACAGGTTAAGAAAGCGCACCTGCCAGAGGTGAGGAGCGGAGGTGGCAATGGGAAATAAAACACTCGCCCACTCACTGTACCTGCTTTCATCATAGAGAATACCCCAGATGAAGCTCAGGTTAGGATGCCCAGCCTCAAGAACACCACCAACATCTCGATTTCCCATATCAGCCAACTGTGTGGCACCTTGCAAGTAAGTTGTACCAATTTGTAACCATTTAAGGGCATATTTATGCCAGGACTCAAGTCCATTATCAACTGGGTGATTGTAGAACAGTATTGAGGGGGCTATTGTGTTTCCAGATCTGTACCAGCTCTTTTGAGGTCCAGTTAGAACATAACATAAGGACTAGGAGCAGGAGTAGGCCATCTGGCCCTTCGAGCCTGCTCCGCCATTCAATGAGATCATGGCTGATCTTTTGTGGACTCAGCTCCACTTTCTGGCCTGAACACCATAACCCTTAATCCCTTTATTCTTCAAAAAAGTATCAATCTTTATCTTAAAAACATTTAATGAAGGAGCCTCTACTGCTTCACTGGGCAAGGAATTCCAGAGATTCACAACCCTTTGGGTGAAGAGGTTCCTCCTAAACTCAGTCCTAAATCTACTTCCCCTTATTTTGAGGCTATGCCCCCTAGTTCTGCTTTCACCCGTCAGTGGAAACAACCTGCCCGCATCTATCCTATCTATTCCCTTCATAATTTTATGTTTCTATGAGATCCTTCTAAATTCCAACAAGTACAGTCCCAGTCTATTCAACGTCTCCTCGTAATCCAACCCCTTCAGCTCTGGGATTGACCTAGTGAATCTCCTCTGCACACCCTCCAGCGCCAGTACGTCCTTTCTCAGGTAAGGAGACCAAAACTGAACACAATACTCCAGGTGTGGCCTCACGAACACCTTATACAATTGCAGCATAACCTCCCTAGTCTTAAACTCCATCCCTCTAGCAATGAAGGACAAAATTCCATTTGCCTTCTTAATCACCTGTTGCACCTGTAAACCAACGTTTTGCGACTCATGCACTAGCACACCCAGGTCTCTCTGCACAGCAGCATGTTTTAATATTTTATCATTTAAATAATAATCCCTTTTGCTGTTATTCCTACCAGAATGGATAACCTCACATTTGTCAATATTGTATTCCATCAGCCCCAGTCTCCTGTCCTTTCTCCGTATCTTTCCTGCCCTTGAGCATTTAGCCAATTCCTAGTCGAAGGCTATCGAGCAGTGCATTTCAAATCCTAACTACTCGTTGCATAAATGTTTTGCTTCACGTTGCCTCTGGCGATTTTGCAAATCACCGCATGCCTACGTCTTTCGGTTATCGACCAGTCAGTGTTATATCACTGCCTGAAACTGGATTCACTGCCAGCAGAAAGGGATGGCATTTTCTCCCCATCTGTTGGGGCTCAATTCACATCCAGCTTTCTGGGTGGAAGCGCAACAGGCTAGCTAACTGCTTTTAACACGGTGAACACTGTAACAATGGCGCAAATTAACAGAGGCACAAAGGAGTAGTTTAATTCTGTTCCGTACACAGAGGATGATTCAGAAGTCTGCGCTAACTATCTGCCCACTTTGCTGTCTTGATGTCTACATAGGATGACCGAGTGTGTCCACTTTCTCGTGGATATATCACTTCCGTTCCATTTTTTAAGCTGGATCCTACACTGTCCAATTATTCCCCATTGTGTAAAAAAAATTGATCCGTGTAACTTCTTCCCAAACGTTAACGTGGAGTTGGAATATGTCTAGGTCAGAAGCATGTAGAAACACAGGTGTGCATCAGACCACATGGGTTTGCACTCCATGGTTAAGTAAAGGAGGTGCCTAAATGGTTAAAATAACCAGACAACATAATGCAGCTTAAAGTGCCGTTTTTGTAAGCGACGCCTTTGGAAACAGTAAACAGTGAGCACCACTTGCCAGATGCGGCTGTTTTCCAGGATAAATGGAAATGCCGGCAAGTGGTGGGATCTCAAGTGGGCGACAAAGTACCTCAATGCAGCTGTTACAGTTTGACAAATAGGGCACGCCACTTTTATCCTATTCTGTACCAACAACTCTTGAATCTTGAACAGATGAGCAAAATGCAGCAGGCAAAGATAGCTAGATGCCCTCTCACTGTATTTAACCAAGGGCTCGTACTTCCCTTCCCTGAGGGTAGGCCTCTAGCACCAGGCGCTCTGCATACCAGACAACGCCAGTTCTCAGGTAAAGTCCAATGTGATGCAACTTACAGCTGGCAGATCACAGAGTGAACACAATTCCAGGAAAGGGTGAGTATAGAGATTAATTTCCAGACTTGTTTCTTGTTCAATTTAAGAAATGTCACTCGACCAGAATTTGATGGTGTTTCTTCTACATACAATACACCTGCAAGCTAATGTCAAGCTGCGAAGAAGGTATTATATCTATTGGCGTGGCTGTGAAGCGTTCTGCAAGTCCGCCTCCTCCATCTTTCCTGGTCTGCAAAGTTCAGTTCCACACTGGGAAATATTTGCAAATTATAAAATGAACTATTGTAGAGCCGTCACCTGACAAGAGATGGCCAGCAATCACTGGGGGGAATGGGTGAGGGGGTGTGAGAGATTCATTGCAATCTGTTGCAATAATGTTCCTGCAACGCCAGAATTTTGAACAGGACCCTCAGGTTTTTCTGGTCGGGACAGAGATTTTTTTCTCCAAATTGACGTGCAAAACATACCCAGTGAAGCGTACGCCCACCACATGCATTTTTTAGGAGATGGGGTTTGGAAAGCAAGGAGAAAAGCGGTCTCAAAGCCACTACCTGTCGAAGGCCTTGACTCGGCCGAGCAGCTTCTTGTTGTTGCGACAGTTGATGAGGACCTGTGTGTTGTTTTTGACGGACTGCGTCAGAACGGAGAGAGGCCCTGTGTTAAACTCTTCCTCCTCTCGCTTCTGAAGCTCCTCGGGAGTCATCTCACTCTTGGGCTTGTTTAGCAGACTCCTAGAGGGAGGAATTAAAAAAAGTGATTTCACTGTTAAGGATGCTATATTGAGAATTGACAGGAACAAGGCAGGGTGGTGTGTCAAACTGGGCCTCATGCCTCGAGGAACCAGAGACTTGTAGAGCATGTCCGCTGGATGCTCCAAACAATATAGAACCAACTCATTATTACCTTAAAGTGTAATTAAAGACAGAACATACCAGCGTATTACTAGGACTGAGCCAACGATTTAAGAGTAAAGATAGAGGCCACGTGTCAGGATGCGCTGCACCATTTGTTTTAGAAAAAGTCTAAAGACCACAAGGATTCCCGCTCCTCTCCCCAAATCGGTTTCAAAGACCTCAGTTATTTGTAAAGGTTTTCCAAGGCTGCGGCCTATTTTCTTTTAAAAACTCTAACTTTGGGGTGATTTGATAAACATATACAAAATCGTTAAAGGCTTTAAAACAGCTTGCAGAGGCCAAAGGGCCATGTATCTAGGTAAGGGTAGGCCTTTGTTAGATGATGTTTCATGGGAGGAGAGTAGACCAGCGTTCCCTCTGGCCCCCCCGCAAGAATCTATATCCCTGTTCCCCTCTATTGCTCCACATGCTGCCCCTCAGTGACATCATCTGAAGCAATGTTTGTTTTCACTGACGCCACCCAGCTCTACCTCACCAGCACCTCTCCCATCTCCCCCAGGATCGCTGCATTATCTGACTGCTTATTAGGCATGTCACTGTAACCCTCATTTATGCCTGTTACTCCTGGATTTGACTATTCCAACACACAACTTGCTGATCTCCTACATTCTACCCTCCTGTAAATGAGGTCATCCATGCTGCCAAGTCCTATTCACCCATCAGTAAGTAAGCGCGCTGACTTACACTGGATCCTCGTTGAACAATAACTTGATTTCAGAATTCTCATCCGTGCTTTTAGATTCCTCCGCCTGCTCTCCCCCCCCACCTCTCGGACCTCCTCCAGCCCTAGAACCTTCGACAATGTTTACTGGGAGAGATGACTGGCCAATGACGATGCTCCCACCACGAGAAGCTCCTCGGAAGCTAGTCAGTCAATTGCACCCTTTTGTACCTTCTTTGATCTGGGGAAACCCAGGCTGACGCAGAGATCGGATGAAGAGAAGACAGCGCCCGGACTGGTCTTTCCTGATCAGGGAGCAAAGCCTTAGATGCAGGACAGACCAACTCCTGCCCAATAGCAGGGTATCGTAGTCAAATTATTTCTGGGAGTAACGTCCAGGTGCAATCAGCAGCACAAAGGAGGTGTATAAATACTCGAGGAAGTGCACACGAAAGGATGCATCCAAGGGATTACCTCGTAAAGGTACGGTCAGTAGAATTTTTCAAAATTCATTTAAGGGATGTGGCCGTCGCTGTCTGGGCCCAGCATTTATTATTGCCCATCCCTAATTGCTCCTTGAGAAGGTGGTGGTGAGCCGCCTTCTTGAACCCGCTGCAGTCCACATGGTGTAGGTACACCCACTGTGCTGTTAGGGATGGAGTTCCACGATTTTGACCCAGCGACAGTGAAGCTACAATGTTACATTTCCAAGTCAGGATGGCCGACGGCTTGGAGGGGGACTTCCCATGTAACTGCTGCCCGTGTCCTTCTAGAGCGAGGAGGATTTGGAAGGCACTGCCTAAGGAGCCTTGGCGAGTTGCTGAAGTGCAGCTTGTAGACGGTGCGTCGGTGGCGGAGGGCGTGAATGTTTGTGGAAGGGGTGACAATCAAGCGGGGCTGCTTTGTCCTGGATGGTGTCGAGTTTCTGGAGTGTTGTTGGAGCTGCACTCATCCAGGCAAGTGGGGAGTATTCCATTTCACTCCTGACGTAGAATTCCGACAGTGCAGGGGGCTGCCATCCTGCATCATCGAGCCTGTGCCAACCCACCAAAAGAGCACCCTGCCGAGGCCCAATCACTGGTCCTATCCCCATAACCCCACCTAACACTATGGGGCAATTTCTTTGTTTTAATTTCTCCAATTAAGGGGCAATTTAACGTGGCCAATCCACCTACCCTGAACATCTTTGTGTTGTTGGGGTGAGACCCACGCAGACACAGGGATAGCGTTCAAACTCCACACGGACAGTCATCCCAGCCCTGGGTCCTCCGTGCCCTGGGCAGCAGAGCTAAGGGGCAATCTAAGCGGGACCACCCACCCAACCGGCACATCTTTGACTTGTGGGGGGAAACTGTGGCACCCGGAGGAAACCCACACAGACGTGGGGAAGAAAGTGCAGACACCACACAGCCACTCGAGATCGGAATCGATCCCTAGTCCCTGACGCAATGAGACAGCAGTGTTAACCACTGTGCCACCCCATCCGCCCATAGACCTGGCTGCCATGTTTGCTACATTACAACACTGACTACACCTCAAAAGTATTTTGGGAGGTCCAGACATTTGACAACTCCAACCAGCGCACTGATGGCAGCGATTTGCTCTAAAATACTTCAGTCCAGGAAAAATAAGGTACCAGACACAATCATCACCTGCCCAGGACTGGGTCCAGCATTCCTACCTTTGATCTGTACCCGTCACCCCACATTCCTATCCCCTCACTTGCAATTTCCACCCCAAACGAAAGGGGGGGGGGGGGGCGGCAGTTATTGGGGCGAAGGCGAGAGTGAATAGGGATGGGGAACCAGTGCTGGGGGGTGAGCTAGTGATTGGAAGGCAGCAGTGATGTAGGTGTCAGGTGCCCTGGTGACTGGGGGGAGAATTTGCCCCGTCGAGCAGAAGGGGGGGGGGGCGACTGGGGAACAGAGGGAGGAGTGCCCCGGTTACTGGAAGGGGTGTCCAGCCATTTGGGGGGACAGGGTGCCCAGACTTTCGGGAGAAAGGGGAAATGCCCAGCAATTGGGGGAGAAAGTGCCCTGCAATTAGGGGAGAAGGGGGTTGGTACATGGCGATTGTGGGCAGTGATGGGTGTGGGGGCAGTGATGGGGGGGGGGGGGGAAAGAGGGGGTAGTGTTGGGGAGGTAAGTGATGGGGGTAGCGATGGTAGCGAGTGGGAGTGATTGGGGGGGTGTAGTGATTGTCGGGATAGCGATTAGTGGGCGGAGTGGGGGCAGTGATGGGGAGGGTGGGCAATGATGGGGGTAGAGGGGCAGTGATGGGGTAGTGGCAGGGGTGCAGTGATGGGGAGGGATGGGGAAGTGATTGCGGGGGGTGATTACGGGGGTTAGTGACGGTGGGGAGCAGTGACGGAAGTGATGGGGGGGGGGGAGTGAACTGATTGGGGGATAGTGATTGGGAATGGGGGCAGTGATGGGGGTAGGGGGATAGTAGTAGGGGGGCAGTGATGGGGAGGGGCAGTGATTGAGGGGGTTAGTGACGGTGGGGGAGAGGGGGCAGTGATGGGGGAAGTGATGGGGGTAGGGGGGCAGTGATCGGGGAGGGGTGCAGTGATGGGGAGGGGACTGGTGGGAGTGATTGGAGGAGTAGTGATGGGAGGGGAGGGAGTGATGGGGGAGGGTGGTGGGAGTGATTGGAGGGGTAGTGATGGGAGGGTAGTGTTGGGGGGGGGGGGAGGGTAGTGTTGGGGGGGGTAGTGATGGGGGGTGGGGGGAGGGTAGTGATTGGGGAGAGGGAGGGAGTGATGGGGGGTGAGTGATGGTGAGGGGGGCGATGTGGGGGGGGGGGTGATGGGGGTAGTAATGGGATGGTAGTGATGATAGGGGGGTGAGTGATGGTGGGGGAGGGGGGGGGTGTGGTTAATTGATGGGTGGTAGTGATGGGTGTGTGAGATGGGGTGGGGGGGTGAGGAAAGAGTGATTGGGGGTCGGAGCGGATCCTGGGGCAGCTCCTCTTCCTCCGGGCGGGGGTAGTAATGGGGAGGGGGGTAGTAGTGACTGTGACGGGGGGGGGGGGGGGGGGGGGGGGGGGTAGCGATTGGGGGGCAGGGGGAAATGATCGGGGTAGTGATGGGGGGGGGGGGCAATGGGGTGGGGGAAGTGATCGGGGTGGGGATTGTTGGGGGGGGGGGTTAGTGATGGTGGGGTCGTGCAGTGATAGTGGGTGAGTGATTGGGGGTGATGATGGGGGGGGGGGGGGGAGTGATTGGGGTGTAGTGATGGTGAGGGGGGTGATGTGGGGGGGTGGGGATTAGTGATGGGGGGGGGATTCGTGATGGGGGGGGGTTAGTGATGGGGGGGTTAGTGATGGGGGGGGGGTTAGTGATGGGGGGGGTTAGTGATGGGGGGGGTTAGTGATGGGGGGGGGTTAGTGATGGGGGGGGGGTTAGTGATGGGGGGGGGGTTAGTGATGGGGGGGGGGTTAGTGATGGGGGGGGGGTTAGTGATGGGGGGGTTAGTGATGGGGGGGGTTAGTGATGGGGGGGGGGTTAGTGATGGGGGGGGTTAGTGATGGGGGGGTTAGTGATGGGGGGGGTTAGTGATGGGGGGGTTAGTGATGGGGGGGTTAGTGATGGGGGGGGGGGTTAGTGATGGGGGGGGGGTTAGTGATTGGGGGGGGGGTAGTGATGGGGGGGGGGGGTAGTGATGGGGGGGGGGTTAGTGATGGGGGGGGGGTTAGTGATGGGGGGGGCTTAGTGATGGGGGGGGCTTAGTGATGGGGGGGGGTAGTGATGGGGGGGGGGGGTAGTGATGGGGGGGGGGGTTAGTGGTGGGGGGTGGGGTGATTGGGGGCCGGAGCGGGTCCCGGGGCGGCTCCTCTCTCTCCGGGCGGGAGGCCTCACTCCAGCGCCATCGAACTAGGCCTCAGGCCTTAGCAACGCCGCCCAAATGCACGGCACCAGACCTGGGAGCAGCGGCGGCGCCATGAGGCGGGAGCACAGATCGCCCCACATACGCGCTCTTCCCCTCCGCCCGCTCCTTCCTCCCGCCCGCCACTCGCTCACATGTTGCTGATGTCCACCCGCCGCCTTCAGCGCCGTCCAACCGCGTTTAGGCTCCCGCCGGAAGAGAAGACTCTATTTCCGGTCGGCCCGCGCAATGCCCGCCGGGGAATGTAGTCTTCGGGTCCGCTCTCTGCCCACTGCGGAGCATTCTGGGAACTGTAGTTCTGTACGCCGTCCTAACAGCGTGGAGGCGGCTCCGGGAACTACAACCCCCGGCATCCCCCGGCGCCCACGACCTTCCCTTGCCAGGCGTTCTTAAAGGGACAGAGGCATTGAGTGTGATTGAGCCAGTTCTCATCACTTAAAGTCATATTCGAATATAAATATGATGCCAACTTGAAGCAAGAAAATAAACAGTAAAAGCTGGGCAGCATGGTGGCACGGTAGTTAGCATGGCTGCCTCACAGAGCCAGGGACACTGGGTAGCGGATTACACAGATTCACAACCATTTTGGAGACATTTCTCCTCAACTCCCTTTTAAATCTGCTGCTCCTTATCCTGAGGCTATGACCTCTTTTTCTAGAATGCCCCACAAGAGGAAGCATCTGCTCCACGTCTACTTTATCCACACCTTTCATCATCTTGTGTACCTCAATTTGATCTCCCCTCATTCTTCTAAACTCCAGAGAGTATAGGCGTAAACTGTTCAATCTCTCTTCATACAACATCTCTGGAGTCAACCTGGTGAACCTCCTCTGAACTGCCGCCAATGCCACTACATCTTTCTTCAAATAAGGGGACCAAAACTGTGTACAATACTCCATTCTTTGATTCTATAATCAGCAAATTAAACAGAGAGCTGATTAATTACAAAGAATATACAGCACAGAAAGAGGCCATTATGTTCAACAGTTCAATGCAGGTGCTTGGATGCCACGTGAACTTCCTTCCCTTTTTATCATAGAATTTACAGTGCAGAAGGAGGCCATTTGGCCCATCAAGTCTGCACCGGCCCTTACAAAGAGCACCCGACTGAAGCCCACGTATCTACCCTATCCCCATAACCCACACTTAACATTTTTTTGGACACAAAGGGCAATTTAGCACAGCTAATCCACCTAACCCACACATCTTTGGTTATCAAGAGCACCCGGAGGAAACCCACGCACATACACGGGGAGAACATGCAGACTCCGCACAGACAGTGGCCCAAGCCGGGAATCGAACCTGGGACCCTGGAGCTGTGAAACAACTGTGCTAACCACTGTGCTACCATGCTGCCCTTTTATCTAACCCTTTAGGAATGACTTTCTCCTTTCTCCCTGCTGGGTTTATCAAAAGATTCCCCTTAAATACATTTGTGAGAATAATCTTTTGGAGACCATGAGTTGTTGCAATGCATAATGAACTGCCTGAAAGGGCAGTAGAGGCAGATTCAACAATAACTTTCAAACCAAATTTGATGTACAGCTGAAAAGGAAAATAAATTGAAAGCAATCATAGAATACCTAGCATGCAGAAGGAGACAATTCAGCCCATCAAGACTGCACTAACCCTGCGAAAGAGCACTCTACCTAGGGCCACACCCCTGTCCCTATCTACATAACCCACCTTGCACACCCTTGGACACTAAGGGGCCATTTAGTGCAGCCAATCTACTTAACCTGCATATCTTTGGACTGTGGGAGGAAACCCACACAGAGACGGGAAGAATGTGCAGACTGCGAACAGGCAGTGGCCCGAGGCTCGAATCGAACCCGGGTCTCTGGCGCTGTGAGGCAGCAGCGCTGACCACCATGCCACTGTGCCACCCTAAATGGGGAAGAGTGAGGACTTCCGGTTGCGGCTATGCGGAGCTAAGTCGCACATTCAGCAGCTCCCGCAAAAACAGACTTTGGGGCTCTTTTCAGGGCCCCCAACGGAATTTTTTTGACGTTTCCCCGCAATGGGAAGGAGAGTACAATAGTTCCCCGACAGTATTACCAGGAGCGGGGCGACTAAAAAAGTGGTGGTGGACCGGAAGAAGGGAGGGAAGAAGAACAAAATGGCGGCGGGTGGGGACCAGGCAGCGTGGATGCAGTGGGCGCAGGAGCAACAGGAGGGTATCCAGCGCTGCTTCAGGGAGATTAAAACGGACCTGCTTGAGCCCATGAAGGCTTCTATCGATAAGCTGCTGGAGACACAGACGGCCCAGGGGGTGGCGATCCGCGAGGCCCGACAAAAGATCTCCGACAACGAGGACGAGATCTTAGGCCTGGCGGTAAAAGTGGAGGCGCACGAGGCGCTCCACAAGAAATGGCAGGAGCGGTTCGAGGAGATGGAGAATCGGTTGAGGCGGAGGAATCTGCAGATTCTGGGCCTCCCGGAGGGGCTGGAGGGGCCGGACGTGGGGGCCTATGTGGTCACCATGTTGAACTCGCTGATAGGAGCGGGGTCCTTTCAGGGGCCCCTGGAGCTGGAAGGGGCCCATAGAGTGTTGGCGAGGATGCCCAAGGCTAACGAGCCTCCGCGGGCGGTGCTTGTGCGGTTTCATCGGTTCGTTGATCGGGAGTGTGTGCTCAGGTGGGCCAAGAAGGAGAGGAGCAGCAGGTGGGAGAACGCGGAGGTTCGAATATACCAGGACTGGAGTGCGGAGGTGGCGAAGAGGAGGGCTGGGTACAATCGAGCGAAGGCGGTGCTGCACAGGAAGGGGGTGAAGTTTGGCATGTTGCAGCCGGCGCAACTGTGGGTTACCTACAAGGACCGGCACCATTATTTTGAGTCTCCGGAGGAGGTGTGGACCTTTGTTCAGGCCGAGAAGTTGGACACAAATTGAGGGTCGGGATGGGAGTTTGGGGATTGCGGATGATATGTTACTTTTTGAGGGGGGGTCCTTTGCTCTTTTTTTTTCTTCTTTCTGATTTGGTGAGGGTGGTTAGGGCGGGTTGGGCACTGTTTTGGTTGGGTTGGTTGGGGGGGCTCTTGGAGGGGGGTAAGCAAATGGAACAGGGGTGGATGGCCGGCAGTGTGATGGGGCCCTGCGGGGGAGGGGGAGGCCCGAGTCGGGGGTGAGGGGACTGGGCCTGTAAAAAGAGCTGCGTCAGAGGTGGCGGGGCCGGGTAGGTGGAATGCGCGGGCTTTTTCCCGTGCTGAAGACTGGAGGGGGCGGGGCCGGGGCAGGGAAGCGAGGGTTGTTTCCCGCGCTTGGGATGGAAGGGGGAGGTGGAGAGCCTGCGGATGGGGAATGGAAGAGGAGGGTGTGTCCCACAATGGGAGGAGTCGAAGGAGAGGCGGGAGTGGCCGGGGTCAGCAGGAGTCAGCTGACTTGCGGAAGTGCAATGGGGGGAGTAAAGCAGCTAGGAGGGGTCCTTGCCGGGGGAGGGGGTGGGGTGGGGGAATCAAGTTGCTGCTGCTATGGTCAAGGGGGAGCTGGAGCGAGTGGGGGGGGGTCGAGACGGGGGTCTGCCGCCGTGGGGAACGGGTCGGGCGTGGAGTGCGGGCGCGTGGCTGGCCGAGGAGGGGTTATGGCTAGTCGGCGGGGGAGGGGGGTGGGTAGCCCCCTGATCCGGCTGATAACCTGGAATGTAAGGGGACTGAATGGGCTGGTCAAGCGGGCCCGCGAGTTCGCGCACCTGAAGGGGCTGAAAGCGGATGTGGTCATGCTTCAGGAGACACCTGAAGGTGGTGGACCAGGTAAGATTGAGGAAAGGGTGGGTAGGTCAGGTGTTTCATTCGGGGCTGGATGCCAGAAATCGAGGAATGGCGATTTTGGTGGGAAAGAAGGTGTCATTTGAGGCGTCGAGCATTGTGGCAGACAATGGCGGTAGGTACGTAATGGTTAGTGGTAAGCTGCAGGGAGAGAGGGTGGTACTGGTCAATGTGTATGCCCCGAACTGGGACGTGGGGGGGCTTGATAATGGGGGGAGACTTTAACACGGTGTTGGATCCGGCACTGGATAACTCCAGGTCTAGGACGGGTAGGAAGCCTGCGACGGCTAAGGTGGGGGTTTATGGACCAGATGGGAGGGGTGGACCCTTGGAGATTTGCATGGCCGGGGGCGAGGGAATTTTCATTCTTCTCACATGTCCATAAGGCTTATTCCCGGATCGACTTATTTATTTTGAGCAGGGCGCTGATAGCGAGAGTGGAGGATACCGAGTACTCGGCGATCACCATTTTAGATCACGCCCCGCATTGGGTGGACTTAGAGCTAGGGGAGGAGAGGGACCAGCGCCCATTGTGGTGTTTGGAGGTGGGGCTGTTGGCGGACGAGGAGGTGAGTGAGCGGGTCCGAGGAAGTATAGAGAGGTACCTGGAGGCCAACGATAATGGGGAGGTCCGAGTGGGGATGGTATGGGAGGCGCTGAAGGCGGTGGTTAGGGGAGAGCTGATCTCCATTAGGTTGGTGGGGGAGATGGTGAGGGTAGACAGGAGGTATGCGGAGGTGCCTGAGGAAGGACTGTTGAGGAAGAGGCGCAGCCTCCAAGCTGAATTCGACCTGGTGACCACCAGGAAGGCGGAGGTGCTGTGCAGGAAGGCTCAGGGGGCGATTTATGCATATGGGGAAAAGGCAAGCCGGATGCAGGCACATCAGCTTCGGAAGCGGGACGCAGCTAGGGAGATCGGGGGAGTTAAGGACAGGGGAGGGAGTGTGGTGTGGAGTGGGGTTGGCATCAATGGGGTCTTCAGGGACTTTTATGAGGAATTGTATCGGTCCGAGCCCCCACTGGAGGCGGGAGGGATGGGCCGTTTCCTGGACCAATTGAGGTTTCCGAAGGTGGAGGAGGGACTGGTGGCGGGACTGGGGCCCCGATTGGGCTGGAGGAGCTGATCAAAGGGATAGGGAGCATGCAGGCGGGGAAGGCACCGGGGCAGAATGGTTTCCCGGTCGGATTCTATAAAAAATATATGGACCTGTTGGGCACTTTGCTAGTCAGGACCTTCAATGAGGCAAGGTGGGGGGGGGGGGGGGGGGGGGGGGGGGGGGAGCTTTGCCCCCGACGATGTCCCGGGCACTGATCTCCTTGATCCTGAAGCGGAACAAGGCTCCCCTGCAGTGTGGGTCCTACAGGCCGATTTCATTGCTAAACGTAGATGCCAAGGTGCTGGCGAAGGTCTTAGCCACGAGGATTGAGGATTGTGTGCCGCAGATCATCCACGAAGACCAGACGGGGTTCGTGAAGGGGAGGCAGTTGTATGCGAATGTGCGGAGGCTTTTGAACATTATCATGATGCCGGCGAGGGATGGGGAGGCGGAGATCGTGGTGGCGATGGACGCTGAGAAAGCCTTCGATAGGGTAGAGTGGGGGTACCTGTGGGAGGTGCTGAAGAGGTTTGGCTTGGGGAGGGGTTTGTCAGGTGAGTCAGGCTGTTGTATGAGGTCCCGATGGCAAGTGTGGCCACGAACAGGAGGAGGTCTGAGTACTTTTGGTTGCACCGAGGGACGAGGCAGGGGTGTCCCCTGTCCCCCCTGCTCTTCGCACTGGTGATTGAACCCCTGGCTATGGCACTGAGGGAGTCGAGGAACTGGAGGGGGTTGGTGCGGGGTGGGGAGGAGCATAGGGTGTCGCTTTATGCGGACGACTTGCTGTTATATGCGGCGGACCCGGTGGGGGGAATGCCAGAGGTAATGAGGATCCTCAGGGAATTCGGGGATTTCTCGGGGTATAAGCTCAACATGGGGAAGAGCGAGCTGTTCGTGGTTCACCCAGGGGACCAGGAGAGGGGGATTGGTGAGCTCCCACTAAAAAGGGCGGCGAGGAGCTTCAGGTATTTGGGGGTCCAGGTGGCCAGGAGCTGGGGGGCCCTGCATAGGCGTAATTTCACAAGGCTGGTGGAGCAAATGGAGGAGGAGTTCATGAGGTGGGACGCATTGCCGCAGACCTTGGCGGGTAGGGTGCAGTCAGTCAAAATGACGGTGCTCCCAAGGTTTTTGTTCCTGTTCCAGTGCCTCCCCGTGTTTATCCCGAAGGCCTTTTTTAGGCGGGTTAACAGGAGCATAATGGGGTTTGTCTGGGCGTGAGGGACTCCGAGGGTGAGAAGGGTGTTCCTGGAGCGGAGTAGAGATAGGGGGGGGCTGGTGCTGCCCAACCTCTGTGGGTACTACTGGGCCACCAATGCGACGATGGTGCGCAAGTGGGTGATGGAGGGGGAGGGGGCTGCATGGAAGAGGCTGGAGACGGCGTCCTGTGTGGGTACGAGTCAGGGGGCGCTGGCAACGGCGCCGCTGCCGCTCCCTCCAAGGAGGTATACCACAAGCCCGGTAGTGGCGGCTGCCCTCAAAATCTGGGGGCAGTGGAGGCGGCACAGGGGGGAAGTTGGGGCCTCGGTGTGGACCCCAATACGGGGGAACCACCGGTTCGTCCCAGGGAGGACAGATGGAGGGTCTTCGAGGTGGCACAGGGCAGGGATACGAAGGTTGGGAGACCTGTTTGTGGACGGGAAGTTCGCGAGCCTGGGTGAGTTGGAGGAGAAGTACGGGCTCCCCCCGGGGAACACCTTCAGGTACTTACAGGTAAGGGCATTTGCCAGGCGGCAGGTGGTGGAATTCCCGCGGCTGCTGCCACACACAGTACAGGACAGGGTGCTCTCGGGGTTTGGGGGGGCGGGGGGGGGGGTGGGGGTGGGGGGGGGGGGGCGGAGAAATCTCGGACACTTACCAGGTGATTCAGGAGGAGGCCTCGGTGGTGGAGTTGAAAGGTAAGTGGGAGGAGGAGTTGGGAGAGGAGATCGAGGAGGGGACGTGGGCAGATGCCCTAGGGAGGGTGAACTCTTCCTCTTCGTGCGCGAGGCTCAGCCTCATACAGTTTAAGGTGCTGCACAGGGCACACATGACCAGGACAAGGATGAGCCGGTTTTTTGGGGGTGAGGACAGGTGTGTTAGGTGCTCAGGGAGCCCAGCAAATCACACCCATATGTTCTGGGCATGCCCAGCGCTGGAGGAATTTTGGAAGGGCGTAGCGAGGACTGTGTCGAGGGTGGTAGGATCGAGGGTCAAACCGGGCTGGGGGCTCGCAATATTTGGGGTGGCAGAGGAGCCGGGAGTGCAGGCAGCGAAAGAGGCCGGTATTCTGGCCTTTGCATCCCTGGTAGCCCGGCGGAGGATTCTTCTTCAGTGGAAGTACGCGAGGCCCCCAAGCGTGGAATCCTGGATCAGCGATATGGCAGGGTTCATTAAATTGGAGAGGGTGAAATTCGCCTTGAGAGGGTCGGTACAAGGGTTCTTTCGGCAGTGGCAACCGTTCTTAGACTTCCTGGCAGAACGGTAGACATTGGTCAATGGCAGCAGCAGCAACACGGGGGGGGGGGGGGTTTACTTTATTTATGTTTATTTACACTGGGGGATCTGAGGGGGTGTATATATTTGCTATGTTGGCTTTGTGTTAAGTTGAGGTGTTAATTTATTATTTATGTACAGGGGGTATGGAGGGTTGTTTTTTGTGACTGTGTTTTGTATTTAAACCTGTTGGGTTCCTTTTTCATTTTGTTATTGATATTCTGTGAAAACCTTAATAAAAATTTTTATTTTTTTTAAAATATTTTTTTTTTCTAAATGGGGAAGAGTAATAGGGTGAAGGGTCAGCATTGTGATGATGGGCCAAATGGCCCTCTTCTGTCCAGTATGATTTTAAATCAAAAGTTACTTATTCCTCTTGGAAAGCACTTTATTTTTTAAAATAAATTTAGAGTACCCAATTAATTTTTTCCAATTAAGGGGCAATTTAGCGTGGCCAATTCACCTACCCTGCACATCTTTGGGTTGTGGGGGCGAAACCCACGCAGACAGGGGGAGAATGTGCAAACTCCACACGGACAGTTACCCAGAGGCGGGATCGAACCTGGGACCTCGTCGCCGTGAGGCAGCAGCGCTAACCACTGTGCCACCACGCTGCCCAGCACATAATTTTTTTTACCATGTATTGTTCCCACTCAGGAGGACGACAGATCTTAGGGCTGACAAATGAGTGTTTTATTTCTCCATGTTTAATGTATTTTTTCCCAATTCAACACTCCCAGCAATATCCAAATCAGCTCTGTACTCAAGCTATCCTCGACCCACTCTTAGAGGATTTCCATTGCAAATGTGGCTGAAACTATTCCTGGTCGGTTCCTCACCTGATCTGTTGTCTCCATCACCCCAATCAGTCAATCAGCCCTTTTCCTTATCTCCAATATCTTCATAACTAATAAACAGAGATTTCAAATAAAACATTTCAGACGATGCACATTTTTTGATGTCCCTACAGTTTCATTAAAGTAGAGGATCTGGTCAATCTAGGAATTAGGAGCAGAATTAGGCAATTCAGCCTTTCGAGCCCTCCATTCAGTCAGATCATGGCTGATCTCTTCCTGGTCTCAAATCTACCTCTCTGGTCATTATCACATTGCTGGAGGGCAGCATGTGGCGCAGTGGCTAGCACTGGGACTGCGGCGCTGAGGACCCGGGTTAGAATCCCGCCCCTGGGTCACTGTCCGTGTGGAGTTTGCACATTCTCCCCTTGTCTGCGTGGGTTTCACCCCCACAGCCCAAAGATGTGCAGGGTAGGTGGACTGGCCACGTTAAATTGCCCCTTAATTGGAAAAAAAAAGTAATTGAGTACTCACTTTGCTGTTTGTGGGAGCTTGCTTTGCAGAGATTAGCTGCCAAGTTACAACAGTGACGACACTTCCAAAGTACTTATTTTGTTGGTGAATGTTCTGGGCTCACACGAGATTGTGAAAGACGCCATATAAATGCAAGACACTTATTTTTCCTTAACCTTGAACAACTGGAGAGTGGAGGTGAAACTCCACGAATCAGTGAGTAGATGCATTGTTGTACAGAGTGTCATTGTGAGAGTGTGTGAGTGCGAGAGTGTGAACATGTGTGTGTGTTTCTGAGAGTATGAGGGGTGAGTGTTTAATGAGAGTGTGTGAGTGTGTTGAGTGCGCGAGAGTGTTTGTGGGGGGGGGGGTGTTTGTGAGAGTGTGTGAGTAAGTGCGTTTGTGAGTGTGTGTCTGTGTGTTAGTGTGAGTGTGTGAATGTGTGTTTTTGCGGGAGTGTGTGAGTGTGTTTGTGAGAGTGAGTGTGTGCATTTATGAGAGTGTGTCTGTGCAAGTGTGTGTGAGAGGGTGTGTGTGAGTGTGTGTTCGTGAGAGTGTGTGGGGTGGCGCTGTGGCACAGTGGTTAGCACTGCTGCCTCACAGCACCAGCGACCCGGGTTCGATTCCGGCCTGGAATGGAGTTTACACTTTCTCCCCGTGTCTGCGTGGGTTCCCTCCGGGTGCTCTGATTTCCTCCCACAGTCCAAAGATGTGCAGGTTAGGTAAATTGGCCGCGCTAAATTGCCCCTTAGTGTTCAAAGGTTGGGTGGGGTTACAGGAATATGGCGGGGAATTGGGCCTAGGAGGGTGGTCTTTCGAAGGGTCGGTGTAGACTCGATGGACTGAATGGCCCCCTCCTGCACTGTAGGGCTCCTATGATTTCTATGAGAGTGTGTGTGTATGTGAGCACATGTGTCTGTAAGTGTGCCTGTGTGTGTGCGGATGTACTCACATGTATGTGCAGGTAATGAGCATGCTCAATTGGACTTGACAGTGATCCCCCCCACCATGCTAACCCCGCTATCTCCAATCATACTTGAAAAAAAGGGGGGAGATGGTCCTGTGGACTGGCACCCAAACAGGAGACTTACATTCTCAGGCAGGAAGGAAGGACAGAACAAAGATTTAAAACATGCAATAGCATAGCCAGGCGTGGGTGGAAATTGGCAGTGAGCGTTATATTGTGCTGTACACAGGGTGTTACAGCGAGAGGTTTAGTCATGCAGGTAGCACAGTGGCTAGCACAGTTGCTTCACAGCTCCAAGGTCCCAGGTTCGGTTCCCCCAAAAATGTGCAGGGTAAGTGAATAGGCCACGGTAATTCCAGAGCTTGGGACCCAGAAGGGGAGCATTTCAGAAATATTCTACACGCCTGTTCCTTCTACCAAAGTGGGGTTACCTCACATTTTTCCACATTATATTCCATCTGCCATGTTCTTGCCAAGACCCTCCTGCAGCCGCTTTACATCTTCCTCAC
Organism: Scyliorhinus torazame; assembly: GCF_047496885.1. Lineage (NCBI taxonomy): Eukaryota > Metazoa > Chordata > Chondrichthyes > Carcharhiniformes > Scyliorhinidae > Scyliorhinus > Scyliorhinus torazame. Next base: position 17,208,494 of record NC_092731.1, on the reverse strand, counting down.
AACGCACATTCCTGTCTCGCTTTGTGTCATCTGCGAGCTTGGAAATATTGCACTGGGTCCCCACGTCCAAATCATTGAGTTAGATTGTGAAGAGCTGGGCTCACAAGTGACTCAGGATGTCCCACGGAGCTTTGCCGCCAATGAGATACTTTTGAAGTGTAGTCACCATTGCAACATTGGAGTTTGCCAACGCGCGCACAGCAAGATCCCAGCGACGCGGCAATGACCAGATCATCTCTTGCTTGAGCGCTGAACATCGGGCCGGAGACATTCAGGATAAAAGGTAAATTGGGGTTGTGGTGCTGGGGATGCACTGTTCATTCTGCAATTCTTTTTTTTTCTTTATAAATTTAGAGTACCCAATTATTATTTTTTGTTTCCAATTAAGGGGCAATTCAGCGTGGCCAATTCACCTAACCTGCACATCTTTTTGGGTTGTGGAGGCGAAACCCACGCAGACACGGGGAGAATGTGCAAACCCCACACGGACAGTGACCCAGGGCCGGGATTCGAACCCGGGTCCTCAGCGCCGTAGTCCCAGTGCTAACCACTGCGCCGCCGTGCTGCCCCAATTCTGCAATTGTAACCGAGAGAGGCCAGCCTGCAGGGAAAAGGGCTAGCACCGCCATTTAAATTACAACGTTATGTCAAATGAAGCAGATAAATAAAAGGTACTAACAGGAGACAGTCATTCCTCGCCCTATGTGAGAGCGAGTGCGGTGTTGAGACAGGCTCCGTGCCTCAGGGGGGAGAAGATTTGATATCTGTATTTAAGTTAGTTTGGCCATCTCTCCTTCATGCGATCAAAACAGTTTCACATCAGCCTGACATTCGGGGGATGACAACTACATTAACCTGGTGTAACATGATAACGGTTTAAGGAACATTTGCCGGGCAAATTACTGAGTCGATGAGTAAATACACTTCAAAGCATCGCGGTTTCTCAATGACCCCGATGTTCGGTGTCTGGAGTTAAGATGCTGAGAGGCCTCCCTGTCTCCTTCAGGAGAAACGAGGCCCTGTGTGGGAATCAGGCTGACTGCTGGGGGCTGGGAGCTCAGTAGGAGAGGTGGGTGGGTGGGGGCGGGGGGGTAAGGAAGGATCGGGCACTTAAATGGAACTCACGGAGAATTTCACACCCAGCGAACTGCGAATGAAGTGAAGTGTGTGAGCAGCCAATTTCCACCCTTAACTAACACCGCCTAAAAAAAAGAAGGTCCGTTTCCCTCATTGGTGCTCGTGGGATCGTGCTGCGTGTCAAATGGCAGCCATGTTGGCACACCTAACATTGCCACCCAAGTCGCTGAGAGAGCTGCCAGCTCTTCCTTGAATAGTGCTATCGAATCTTTATCAGAGAGCACAGAAGGAGGCCATTCAGCCCATCGTGCCTGTGCTAGCAATGCGTGCTAGAAAACATTGTTACTCGCTGGAAGGCTGCTGTGCACACGTTGGCTGCTGTGCCTTTGCGCTCTTGCCCAGATGAGTACAGCTCCAACAACACTCAGGAAACCCGCCTGCTAAGGGCGGCACGGTGGCGCAGTGGGTTAGCGCTGCTGCCTCACGGCGCCGAGGTCCCGGGTTCGATCCCGGCTCTGGGTCACTGTCCGTGCGGAGTTTGCACATTCTCCCCGTGTCTGCGTGCGTTTCACCCCCACAACCCAAAGATGTGCAGGCTAGGTGGATTGGCCACGCTACATTGCCCCTTAATTGGAAAAATGAATTGGGTACTCTAAATTTATTAAAGAAAAGAAACCCGCCACTAGATCAGCACCCCAGCCACCATCTTAAGCATTCACTCCCTCCACCACCGACGCACAGTGGCAGCCGTGTGTACCGTCTACAAGATGCACTGCAGCAACTCACCAAGTTAGACAGCTCCTTCCAACCCCACCACCACCTCCACTCAGAAGTACGAGGGCAGCAGACACATGGGAACACCATCGCCTTCAAGGTCTCCTGCAAGCCACTCACCAACCTGACTTGGAAAAAATAATATCGTTTTTTTCACTGTCATTGGGTCAAAAACCTCGAAGTACCTTGATAACAGCACGGTGGGTGGACCTACACCACTTTGTCTGTAGCGGTTCAAGAAGGCAGCTCAACACCACCTTCTCAAGGGCAATTAGGGCTGGGTAATGACTGCTGGTCTACTTAGGCTTCCCATGAATGAATAGAGAAGTTCTGGTGGTGATCTGCGTTCTTGGACACATCAGAGCGATTTATTAGGTGGAATTTAATGCCTTGTCTGGTGCCTAGTTTGGTGGTGGTGAGGACATTTGTACAAGGCTTACCTCCTTCACCCTGATCAAACTCCTGGCGGCAGGCCGGTTGGTGGGCATCTTACTCTCCCACCCAGCCTCATCCCACCACCTCCAATTGAGGCCTTTAAGCGGGCCTCAGACCACCGCCACTGGAATAGTAGGCATGGGCTCGACATCCGCAATCTGACAAGCAGAGTTCATAGCGTCATAGAATTTACAGTGCGGAAGGAGACCATTCGGCCCATCAAGTCTGCACCGGCTCTTGGAAAGAGCACCCTACTTAAACCCACACCTCCACCCTATCCCCGTAACCAGCAGCACCACCTAACCTTTTGGACACTAAGGGGCAATTTATCATGGCCAATCCACCTAACCTGAGCATCGTTGGAATGTGGGAGGAAACCGGAGCACCAGTGACCCAGCGGGGAATAGAACCCCCAACCATGATTCCCCACCCTGCGGCCTCCATCCCCCTATCTCACATCTCTAGCCTGGGTCCGATGATCCTTGGCCTCGAGTGGGTGTCCTACCGGCAGCAACCAACGCCTCCCAGTGGTGCTGCTGTTCAACTGTCGGCGGGTGGGACAACCCAACCCGGCTCCTTAATCCCGGGGGAGCTTGATTTGGCGGCCCTATCGGAAAGGGTTCTCACCGGATCTCTGGCAAATGGGTGAAACCATTAAATACCAGCCATTAGCTCTTTCCAGAGGGACAGTTAAGAGTTAATCACATTCGCCGTGGGTCTGGAGTCACGTGTAGGCCAGACCGGGGAAGGACGGCAGATTTCCTTCCCGAGTGAACCAGATGGGTTTTTAGGATATTGATTTCTTGGTCACCATGACTGAGACTAACGTTTTATTCTTGATATATTCAATCAATTAAATTTAAATTCCTGGGCAGTTTGAATTTCTGGATCATATGTCCAGGCCTCTGAATTATTAGTCTCGTCATTATTAGTCTAGTCTAGCAACATAACCAAACTGCTACACCACCTATTGCAACAGTGACGATCCTACTACACCTGGAATATTTTGGTCCCATTATCTAAGGAAAGATATATTAACATTTGGGGGAAGTCCAGAGAAGGTTCACTCAGTCAATCCCGAGTATGGAAGGATTTTCTGATGAGGAGGGGTTGAGTAGGTCGGGCCTGTGCTCATTGGAGTTTAGACGAATGAGAGACGACCTTATTGAGACGTATCGGATTCTCGGGGGGTTTGACAGGGTCGATGCTGAGAGGTTGTTTCCCCTTGTGGGAGAGTCTAGGACCAGAGGGCAGAATCTCAGAGCGAGGGGTGGCCCATTTCAGACAGAGATGAGGGGGAATTTCTTCTCTCAGAGGGGAGTGAATCTGTGGAATTCTTTACCGCAGAGAGCTGTAGAGGCTGGGTCGCTAAGTGTGTTCCAGGCTGAGACAGATTTTTAATCAGTGAGGGAATCGAGGGTTATGGGGATAAGGCGGGAAAGTGGAGTTGCAGTTTATCACATCAGATCAGTCATGAACATAGAACATACAGTGCAGAAGGAGGCCATTTGGCCCATCGAGTCTGCACCGACCCACTTAAGCCCTCACTTCCACCCTATCCCCGTAACCCAATAACCCCTCCAAACCTTTTTTAGTCACTAAGAGCAATTTATCACGGCCAATCCACCTAACCTGCACGTCTTTGGACTGTGGGAGGAAACCATGGTCTCATTGAATGGAGCAGGCTCGATGGGCCGAATGGCCTACTTCTGCTCCGATGTCTTATGGTAAAGTATTTCATTGGCGGTAATGGGTTCAGGGATCTGCTGACATTCTGAAATGTGATGTGGAGACCTCTTCATTCACCTGAGGAAGGAGCAGCGCTCCGAAAGCTAGTGACATCGAAACAAACCTGTTGGACTTTAACCTGGTGTTGTAAGACTTCGTACTATTCTGAAATGTGTAATTAAGTCCTTCTTCCTACCTTCCTGGGTGACTGTTTTTGGGTTTACAGAACCCATGTCTTTGAACCCAGGTAACCTGATCTTGTGCATTCCTACTGCTCCCCCCCCGCCCCCCCGTTAGAAAACCTTCACCTTCAGCACACAGAAAGACCAGAAACCACTGCCTCCGCTACCGGATGCTAGGGCTTCAATCTTCAGAGCCTCATTTGGCGGTGAGGCGGGATGCCCGTCCACTGGCCCTCCCACCAGGGGCTTGATCGGGGGTGGAGAACGGAAGATGGCGAGAATCCCCACCCGTTACCATCCCCATCTTTATCAATGCAACCTCCCCGCCGTGCACCAAACTAGCCACCTGGCAGGGCACTAAACTCCAGCTGATAAATTACTCAGTCGAGATCCAGCGGTTAGCTTACCACCACAGCAATCAGCGTTATCCGCGCGGCTACTTCCTGTTAGCTACTGCCAACCCGCTGGCAGAGGCTGGCCACTGTTGAAACGTTTGTAGGCGCCATCCTTACCGAATCACAACGTGACAAGCTACTGACAGGGAGATTAGTGTTGGAACCAGTAAATGGAATTCACGTCCCAGTTGCTGTAACCTATCGCTTGAATCTATTGGGCCATGCTCCTTCTATCAGGGTGTGGCGTTGTGCCATGCGCAATAGAAATATTCCAACTTCGAAGATCAGTTGGCTGAGCCTAGGGCCTAAATCCTCTGGGCCTACCCTCCATGGGAATCGCCACGGGCGGGGCGGTGAAAATCGCGGAGAAACCAAAGGCCTGTTGATCTCGGGTGGGGGCATGTCCGGTCCCGGGGCAGGACTGGGAAATCCCACCACTAGGTTTCGGATTCAAGGGCGACAATGTTTGGACAAGGTTGGTTGGTACCTGCAAAACCGTTTAGACGATTAACTTCGGGGATCAATAGTTCTCCCTCAACCAATAGAGGCATTAGCACCCTCAACAGCACGGTAGGTTCATCGACACCACAGGGACTGCAGCGGTTCAAGAAGGCAACTCACGGCTACCTTCTACTAAGCGGGCCTAGCCAGTGACGCCCACAACTTGTCGTCTCCTCCTCGGCTGCGGGGGGGGGGGGGGGGGGGGGGGGGGGCGGAGCCAAACTGGTTCTCAATAAATGTTTTTGCATAACTTCCTTCCTAACCAATTCCTCCCTTTTCTCTGTAATGCAGTGCTACCCCTCTCCCCCGATACCCCAGGGGTTAAATGGGGCCAGATTTATCAGGAAGCCTGGTTCACGAGTGATCTTGGAGGGTGGTACATACTAGCTCGCTCCTGTGCAATCGTTGTCTGGGAAAAACACAATGATGTTTATCTGCGCACTGTGGTGAGAAGGAGCCAAATTCTTCACCACAACCAGATCTGAGGGTGGCACTCTAGCCTGTGTGCCAGCTTCACCTTCGCTCGATTGGAGTCCTTTGTTACTTTGTTTTGTGAAATCCGTCTTATTCTACAGGCAGTGATTTGCACTGGATTGCAGTTACGCTGATTCTCGGGCACTTTGTATGATTCAACCCCTCTTAAAGAGGGGGGTAACAGCGATAGCAGCAACCTGCATTCACAAAGCACCTTTAACATATCTTTTTTTTAAATCTAGAGTACCCAATGTTTCTTCCCCAATTAAGGGGCAATGTAGCGTGGCCAATGTACCTACCCTGCAAATCTTTAGGTTGTGGGGTTTAGACCCACGCAGACACGGGGAGAATGGGCAAACTCCACACGGACAGTGACTCGGGGCCGGGATCGAACCCGGGACCTCAGCGCCGTGAGGCAGCAGTGCTGACCACTGGGGGAGCAATTAAAATCAGGGATGTTGAAGAGGCCCCTCCTTTCCTGAAAATAGGGACTCGCACTGGAGCCTGGGTCTCGCTGTTACCCAGCGGGCTCCACTCCCTTAGCCATTCTTCTGCTGTCCAATTAGACAGGGAGACAAGACAACCCTCGACACTCAGACACGGCAACAGGGTTGATGGAGTTAATGTTCTCTCCACCCTAGCCCGGGGAGGGGTGGGTGGGTGGGGGGGGGCCAATTAAATAGTTGCCAACTCTGACGCATAAACTCAAATCGACACCTTAGCTTGAAGTTGACGGATGTAGCAGAGCTTTGAAGAAGGACAATAACCTTGAACCTGCCTGTTAGACGCCCTGGGTAACTTATGTATTTGATTTGCAAATTATATATTGTGTGGATTTGAGTTTCAGTGTTACAACCGCCTGTTGTTCATTACAATGATTTAGTGTATGGTTTGAAGCCAATCGGTGTAGAGTTTTCCCCTAAGGCTCCCAGCACTGGCAATGCCTCATTCGGCAGGTATGATACACCGTGAATGCAGTCACTTCATTAGCTTATTTCCTTTAAGTGGAAACAAATCACACTGAAGGTCAAACTGCGTTCAACTCGCCCTTTCTCATCATGTCAAGGAGTTTGGCGATCTCATCATGGGGACCTTCTGAGGATGGTGCGACAGGAATGAGACAAGGCGCACTGCCGCCTCACGGCGCCGCGGTCCCGGGTTCGATCCCAGCTCTGGGTCACCGTCCGTGTGGAGTTTGCACATTCTCCCCCCGTCTTTGCGTGGGTTTTGCCCCCACAATCCAAAGATGTGCAGGGTAGGTGGATTGGCCGCGCTAAATTGCCCCTTAATTGGAAAAAAAGAATTGGGTTCTCTAAAATTTAAAAAAAATTGAATGAGTCCAGGCTACGATTATGGGATGAGGGACACCCTCCAAAATCAATGACTCGGATCAATAATGGAGCAAAATAGAATTTCCCCAATACTAATGGCGATGGATGGGTAGGGTCCCAACTGGTACCTCAACTGGTATATCCCCAAACCCTGTCCACTATCTACGACGCTCAAGCCAGGAGTGTGATGAAATCTCCACTTGCCTGGATGGGTGGAAATCCAACAACACTCGGAAAATTCGACCTCATCCGGGACCAAGCAGCCCCTCTTGATTGGCACCCCATCCACCACCTCCAACATCCACTTCCTCCATCACCACCAACGCACAGTGGATGCATTTCTCAACATGATTGGATAATGATCATCAGCTTTGTGAGTCGCACATGAAGCATGTTGGGGAATCAGGTTTCTTGGAACTGCCGCAACCTTCATTAAAAGGCTTAAAACTGAGGTTTGTAAAGTGGGAAAGGGAGGCAACCAATTTGTGCACGGCAAGCTCCCACAAACAACAAACACATAATGACCAGATAGTCTGTTCTTGTGACACTGATTGGGGGATAAATATTGACCCTAAGAAACCGGGGACAACTGTTAAGATCAATAATAGCACATGGTAGGAGGAATAATACAGCAGCCTGTCTTTTACCTTCAGCAAGTTTATTCTACATGCAGTTCATTGGAGCTACAACTTCCTTACAGCTCCCCCCAACCCCAACTGTTCCAGCTGTGTCCATTTATATTCTTGGACGTTGAATCAATGCTCATCACATATCTAATAATGCAAACGGTAGCACTGTGGCTAGCACTGTTGCTTCACAGCGCCTTGGTCCCAGGTTCAATTCCCGGCTTGGGTCACTGTCTGTGTGGAGTCTGCCCGTTCTCCTTGTGTCTGCGTGGGTTTCCTCCGGGCGCTCCGGTCTCCTCCCACAAGTCCCGAAAGATTAGATGATTTGGACATTCTGAATTCTCCCTCCGTGTACCCGAACAGGCGCCGGAGTTTGGCGACTAGGGGCTTTTCACAGTAACTTCATTGCAGTGTTAATGTAAGCCTACTTATGACAATAAAAATGATTACATTTAAAAAATAGCTTAACAATGAAATTGCCAAAGGATGCAATTGCTGATACATTGATACATTAACAATGACTCCCTTCTTCGAAATGGAGCCATGGAATCTTTCATGTCCACTCAGGGGGGCCTTGATGTCATGTTTCATCCAAAACAGTCTCAGTTCGAACTCCCTCTGTAAACACCACACCCTCACTAGGAACCTCTCAATTACGACATTCTGTTGTGTAGGTGATATATCTGGGTGCCTGATGTTTCCGTGTTGCATGTTATTCCATGTAATATGACATTTACTGACATCCACTTGTTGCAACCTGCCAAATTGTTGGCTGTCACAGGAGAATGAGGTGCAGATTGCATGTGAATTTTGGCAGCCTCGCACCAACACAGAAACATAATTAAACTATCCCTATTAGGTCTCATACAATGCGCTGTCTGTCAAAACATATTTTGCAACAAGGTTGATATCAAATTCAAATCTCATTGACCTCAAACAATTAGAGGTAAGCTGTGCAGTGTTCCAATTCGCCAAGCTGAACTGCCTTCACCTGGGACAGTTGCTATGCACTTGTACAATAATCTAGAACCGGGAACTACGCTCCGGAACAGTGGGTGGGATTTTACAGCACTGTCACAGTGGGGGTGTAGTCATCTGGGATGGCCACTTACAACAAGAAACATGGACGTTCGCAAAGCCTAAAGGGAAATGTGGACAATGCAAGATTCAGGCAGGCACAGAGCCTCAATGTATATTCGGGAGCAGAGAATCCAGACAGCATCAAAACCCCTACCCGATTAGCATTTAATGGCCGATCTCCGTAAGGATTGATACTCAGGTAACCGATACAAGTCCAGACATTTCGGTGCCACTCCCTTTACTCAGGAAACATAAACAACAAGGTCAATGACCGCTTAGGACACGCCCAGCCATCAAGCACCTGCCCCTTTATTGGCTCAGATCGAACGCAGTGATCGAGAACGGCCCAATTAATTGGATCCAAACCTAAGGACTGCCCAAAAGAGCGCAAAACCCCCCAAGGATGAAGAGAGGCACTGCCATGTGTTCGACCTCTTTTGGACCGGGCGCTCCGGCAACGTCCATCTCCAATCGCAGCACCACGGCCAGAAGCAAGTTCAACGCTCGTGACCAGACGGATGAGCCCAGCTGAACAGCAGTTACTTCTTCAGATCCAGCCGATCCAGATTCGAACAAAGGCCACTGTTCCTCTGATCTAAGCCGGGTGCCTGAAGTTAAGTACAGGTTGTCATAGTTGTTAGGCGTAGTTTAGCTCGTAGTGTTTATGTTGCATGTGTAAGTCAATCTTGTGCGTAAATAAAGTATTATTGAACTTGAACTAACTAACTGGTTGTTTGGCTCTTTGATCGATACCCTGTTGAACCTTGTGGCATTTGATACCTGGCGACTCTGAGAGCATATCATATCACTATCTAGATAAAAGAAGGGCAACCTTATTGACTGCCATATTTAGAGCAAGTAAAGATAGCAACAGGGGGTGGGGGGGGGGATGCAGTGCTTTATAATCCAGCAATCCGTTCAAATGTCCACTGACTGCAGAGAGGTGTGGGGTGATGCATTTTGGTCGGAAGAACATGGACAGGCAATGTAAATTAAGGGCACCAGGAGCAAAGGGACCCTGGGAGCTTTGAAGGTGGAAGGAGAAGTTTTATTTTAACTTTACTCATGGGATCATTGGCTGAACCAGCATTTATTGACAATCCCTGTTTGCTAGGCCATTTTTCTCTTTCTTTTTTTTCTTTTTCTTTTTTTAAATATAAATTTAGAGTACCCAATTATTTTTTTCCAATTAGGGGGCAATTTAGCGTGGCCAATCCACCTACCCTGCACATCTTTGGGTTGTGGGAGCGAAACCCATGCAGACACGGGGAGAATGTGCAAACTCCACCCGGGCCAGGATCGAACCCAGGACCCAAGCCCGCCCAAAATGGAGGAAGAGCAACCGGGATGGAGGTAAAGACCTCCGGTTTCATCGGCAAGAACCAATCAGAAGCCAAGCGTCGACATCGGCAACCAGGGTACCCCAACCACTCCTCCCAGTGGCAGAGAAGGTAGGTCGCGCGTTGGACTCCTCAGTCACCTTAGTGAGGAAGCGAGATTCCTCAAATCAGAGGGACTGCCTGAGAGAAAGTCTTGCAACACACTCCAAAACTTGCCGCCCGCACCTTCATCCGTACCATGTCCCGTTCCCCGATCACCCCCCCCACCCCCCCCAGCCCCGTGCTCCCTAACCAACGCAAGGCCTTGATTTGAAAATTCTCATCCTTGTTTTTCAAACCCTCCATGGCTTCACCCTCTTCCCGACCTCTGCAATCCCCTCCAATCCCACAGCCCTCCCGGATACCTACGCTTCTCTAATCCTCACCCTTCGTGTTTTCCAAATTATAATCGCTCCACCATTGGCGGCCGTGCCTTTGGCTTCCTGGTTCCCAAGCTCTGGAATTCCCTCCCTAAACTTCTCCGCCGCCCCCCCCCCCCTCCCCCTCTCTCTCCTTTAAGATGGTTCTTAGGTCATCTGACCTGATAACTCCTCACATTGTTCGGTGTCAAATTTTCTTATATAACCCCCCTTGAAGCACCTTGAGAATTTTTTTTTTAAAAAACGCATTTTATTCAAACTTGTATCAAAGTAGGTTACAGCAAATAAACACGCCGGGAAACATTCTTCCCAACAATCAACTGTGCAGTTTGTACAGATTTTTCTCCTTTTTAACCCCCCCCCCCTCCCCATGACCCCCTCCCCCCCCCCCCCCACCCCCCCCCACACCCCCTGTGACGAACAGCTCCTCAAACACGGTCACAAACATCCCCCATCTTTTCTCAAACTCCCCTGCTGAGCCCCTTAACTCAGACTTTATCTTCTCCAACCACAGGAGGTCATACAGGTCACCCATCCAAGCCGCTACCCCCGGTGGCGATGCCGACCACCACTCCAGTAAAATTCGCCGCCGTGCAATCAGAGAGGCGAAGGCCAAGACATCGGCCTTCCTCCTCTCCATGAGCTCCGGCTTCTCTGGAACCACCAAAGGGTCCGGGTCCACCTCCTCCTCCACTATCCTGGCTAAGACCGCGAACACTCCCGCCCAGAATTTCCCAATTTTTCACAACCCCAAAACATGTGCGCGTGATTCGCTGGCCCCCCGCCCACACCTCTCACACTCATCTGCTACCCCCTGAAAGAACCCACTCATTCTCGCCCGAGTCACATGCACCCTGTGCACCACCTTAAACTGTATCAGGCTCATCCTTTCACAAGAGGAGGTCCCGTTTGCCCTTCGCAGTGTCTCACTCCATACTCCCCAATCGATCTCCCCTCCCAACTCTGCTTCCCGTTTCTCTTTGATCTTCACCACCCGCTCGCCTCCCTGCTCCCCCAGCCACTTAACCTCGAGAATTTTTTTATCACTATATGTATATAAAGTATTGTTGCTGGTTTTCTGGGCTGAGGCATTTTGATCAAGACCAGTGTCCCATGGGTAAAATGAGGCAGATTGGCAAGAATTGTGCACTCTGACTTTATTTTATTTTGTGGGCATCGTTGGCTAGGCCGAGCCTTTATTGCCCATCCTTAATTTCCCGTGAGAAGGTGGTGGGTGAGCTGCCTTTTTGCACCACTGCAGCCCCTGAGGTGTAGGGAGGGAGTTCCAGGATGTTGCCCCGGCGACAGTGAAGGAACGGCCGATATATTTCCCAGTCAGGATGGTGAGTGACTTGGTGGGGACCTCCAGGTGGTGGGGTTCCCAGGTATCTGCTGCTCTTATCCCTCTAGATGGTAGTGGCCATAGGTTTGGAAGGTTGTGTCTAAGGAACCTTGGCGAGTTGCTGCGGTGCATCTTGTAGATGGTACACACGGCTGCCACTGTGCGTTGGTGGTGGAGGGAGCGAATGTTTGTGGAAAGGGTAGCAATCAAGCGGAGCTGCTTTGTCCTTATTATTTGAGTGTTGTTGGAGCGGCACTCACCAAGGCAAGTGGAGAGTATTCCATCACACTCCTGACTTGTGCCTTGTAGATGGTGGACAGGCTTTGGGGAGTGAGGAGGTGAGTTACTCTCCGCAGGATTCCCAGCCTCTGGTCTTGAAGCCACAGTATTTATATGATTCGTCCGGTTGCGTTTCTGGTCAATGGTAACCCCCACAGAATGTTGATAGCGGGGGATTCAGCAATGGTAATGCCATTGAATGTCAAGGGGCGATGGTTAGATTCTCTGTCATTGGAGATGGTCATTGCCTGGCACTTGTGTGGTGCAAATGTTATTTGATCTATGAATACAGTGTTCGGTGCATTAACCTTGATTAACCTTACACGGCATAGCATTCAGAACAACTGCAAATGCAAGCATCTGATTCCCCAAGAGGGGTGGGATAGGCCATTTGTTGTTCATCTGTGAGTACTGGTCCAACTGTCCTCAACCTCCCGTGTTTAATGCAACAGGAGATCGAGTGATAATACTTTACAATTCTCATGCCTGCATGGGCTTCCTGCGCCTTCCGCTATTATAAATTTCTGTGTCCCACACTCGTAATGGAAAACTTCCCATGTAAACACATCACGCTGCAGTTACCCCAACCAACCAGCGGCGGATATGGGGTTGACAATAAATAGTTTATCTTTTAAACGCATAAGCCTTAAGACCTCTTAGTGAGAATCTAAACAAACCTTTACAGCAAATGGGCATTTTTATTTAAAAAAAATAAATATAGAGTACCCAATTAATTCTTTCCAATTAAGGGGCAATTTAGCGTGGTCAATCCACTTACCCTGCACATCTTTGGGTTGTGGGGGCGAAACCCACGCAGACAGGGGGAGAATGTGCCAACTCCACACTGACAGTGACCCAGGGCCGGGATCGAACCTGGGACCTCGGCGCCATGAGGCAGCAGGGCTAACCCACTGCGCCACCGTGCCGCTCCAAATAGGCATTTTTACGTTGGGTTGTGCCTTACAATTGCCATTATAAAATTTACTGCTGACGATCTGGCAGACTTGGTTTTTCTGATGCTCTGGGTGTTTACTTACCACCCCCACCCCATGCACTACCCCCCAACAACACAATAACCCCAGCCAAACTCATACCAAAGCTCCGAAACCTAGGACTTGGCTCCTCACTCTGCAACTGGATCCTCGACGTTCTGACCAACAGACCACAATCAGTAAGGATAAACAACAAAATCTCCTCCACGAAAGTCCTTAATACCTGGGCCCCGCAAGGTTGTGTACTTAGCCCCCTACTGTACTTCCTATACACACACGACTGCGCGGTAAAATTTGGCTCCAACTCCATCTGCAAGTTTGTTGCTGAAACGACCGTAGTGGGTTGGATCTCGAACAACGATGAGTCAGAATACAGGAGGGAGATAGAGAACCTAGTGGAGTGGTGCAGCGACAACAATCTCTCCCTCAACGTCAGCAAAACAAAAGAGCTGGTCATTGACTTCAGGAAGCAAAGTACCGTACACACCCCTGTCAGCATCAACAGGGCCGAGGTGGAGATGGTTGACAGCTTCAAATTCCTAGGCGCGCACATCACCAAAAATCTGTCCTGGCCCACCCACATCTACAACCAAGAAAGTACAACAGCGCCTATACTTCCTCAGGAAACTAAAGAAATTCAGCATGTCCAATCTTTTTACAGGTGCACCATAGAAAGCATCCTATCGGGCTGCATCACAGCCTGGTATGGCAACTGCTCGGCCCAGGACCATAAGAAACTACAGAGAGTTGTGAACGCCGCCCAGTCCATCTCACGAACCTGCCTCCCATCCATTGACTCTGTCTACACCTCCCTCTGCCTGGAGAAAGCGGGCAGCATCATCAAAGACCCCTCCCACCCGGCTTACTCACTCTTCCAACTTCTTCCATCGGGCAGGAGATACCAAAGTCTGAGAACACGCACAAACAGACACAAAAACAGCTTCTTCCCCGCTGTTACCAGACTCCTAAATGACCCTCTTATGGACTGATCTGATCTCTTCACACATCTTCTCTACCGAGTAATACGACACTCGTCTATGCTTCACTCGATGCCTGTGTCTATGTATTTACATTGTGTATTTTATGTTTGCCCTGTTATGTGTTTTCTTTTATGTACGGAATGACCTGCCTGAGCTGCACGCAGAACAATACTTTTCACTGTACCTCGGTAGATGTGACAATAAACAAATCCAATCCCTCGACTCCCTACTAATGCGAAAATGCAGATGATGTTGCCAGTAAAATATTGCCGCTCGTTGGCTCTTGCTCTGCACAAATTCCTGCGTTACAACAGTGACTCGACTTCAAAGAAAAGTACTTACGTGGCTGGGAAAGACTTTGGGATGGCGTGAGGTCAAGAAAGGCACTATGTAAATGCAAGGCTTTTTTTTAAATAGAAGCCAATGGGTGCATAAGGTCTGGTGGGTTTGATATTACCACTGCAACCCTTCAGCTAAAGGCACATTTAAACCCATGAATCACCCCCAGGCCATCCCAACCTGAAGACGCTGAGGTTAGTCAGGTTTTTGGAACGGAGTCTTGCAATCAACTCAGGGAGATGGGGAAATTGGAAGCTATTCGGCAAGGAGATGTAGGAAACAGTTTCGCTTGCGTGACAAGCTGCATGTGAAAATTCATTACAAAAGTACAATAGGGACAGAAACATCAAAATCTTGCTTGACAGGTAAATTGTAATCACATTTACAGAACCGATGTATAGCTTATGGCTATTCTTTAGGCAAAGTGTGTGAAAGACATTGCGTCAACAGGCGGACAGAGAATATAAGTATCTGTAAATTACAAGTCCAAAGACATCAGTAAATCTCCCAATCCCATCCTGTCTGATATTTTTAATTCATTATTTCCAATGGTGTCAATGCTGCCATCTCCAGGGATACTCTTGTACTGTAACACTCGCACCCAAATGTTATCTGGAATGACAGCTGTACCCTGTGTTATACAGTGACAGACCTACCCCCACCAGTACTGTACCCAGGGCTATACAGTGACAGACCCATCCCCACCAGCACTGTACCCCAGTGTTATACAGTGACAGACTCGTCCCCACCAGCACTGTACCCCAGTGTTATACAGTGACAGACCCGTCCCCACCAGTACTGTATCCCAGTGTTATACAGTGACAAACCCGTCCCCACCAGTACTGTACCCCAGTGTTATACAGTGACAGACCTACCCCCACCAGTACTGTACGCAGGGCTATACAGTGACAGACCCATCCCCACCAGTACTGTACCCAGGGCTATACAGTGACAGACCTACCCCCACCAGTACTGTACCCAGGGCTATACAGTGACAGACCCATCCCCACCAGCACTGTACCCCATTGTTATACAGTGACAGACCCGTCCCCACCAGTACTGTATCCCTGTGTTATACAGTGACAGGCCCGTTCCCACCAGTACTGTACCCCAGTGTTATACAGTGACAGACCTGCCCCCACCAGTACGGTACCCCAGTGTTATACAGTGACAGACCCATCCCCACCAGTACTGTACCCCAATGTTATACAGTAACAGACCCATCACCACCAGTACTGTACCCCAGTGTTATACAGTGACAGACCCGTCCCCACCAGTACTGTACCCCAGTGTTATAGTGACAGACCTGCCCCCACCAGTACGGTACCCCAGTGTTATACAGTGACAGACCCATCCCCACCAGTACTGTACCCCAATGTTATACAGTAACAGACCCATCACCACCAGTACTGTACCCCAGTGTTACACAGTGACAGACCGTCCCCGCCAGTACTGTACCCCAGTGTTATACAGTGACAGACCCGTCCCCACCAGTACTGTACCTCAGTGTTATACAGTGACAGACCCGTCCCCACCAGTACTGTCCCCCAGTGTTATATAGTGACAGACCGTCCCCACCAGTACTGTACCCCAGTATTATACAGTGACAGACCCGTCCCCACCAGTACTGTACCCCAGTGTTATACAGTGACAGGCCCGTCCCCACCAGTACTGTACACCAGTGTTATACAGTGACAGACCCGTCCCCCCCAGTACTGTACCCCAGTGTTATACAGTGACAGACCCATCCCCACCAGTACTGTACCCCAGTGTTATACAGTGACAGACCCGTCCCCACCAGTACTGTACCCCAGTGTTATACAGTGACAGACCCGTCCCCACCAGTACTGTACCCCAGTGTTATACAGTGACAGACCGTCCCCACCAGTACTGTACCCCAGTGTTATACAGTGACAGACCCGTCCCCACCAGTACTGTACCCCAGTGTTATACAGTGACAGACCCGTCCCCACCAGTACTGTACCCCAGTGTTATACAGTGACAGGCCCGTCCCCACCAGTACTGTACACCAGTGTTATACAGTGACAGACCCGTCCCCACCAGTACTGTACCCCAGTGTTATACAGTGACAGACCGTCCCCACCAGTACTGTACCCCAGTGTTATACAGTGACAGACCCGTCCCCACCAGTACTGTACCCCAGTGTTATACAGTGACAGACCCGTCCCCACCAGTACTGTACCCCAGTGTTATACAGTGACAGGCCCGTCCCCACCAGTACTGTACCCCAGTGTTATACTGTGACAGACCGTCCCCACCAGTACTGTACCCCAGTGTTATACAGTGACAGACCCATCCCCACCAGTACTGTATCCCAGTGTTATACAGTGACAGACCCGTCCCCACCAGTACTGTACCCCAGTGTTACACAGTGACAGACCAGTCCCCACCAGTACTGTGCCCCAGTGTTAGACAGTGACAGACCCGTCCCCACCAGTACTGTACCCCAGTGTTATACAGTGACAGACCCGTCCCCACCAGTACTGTCCCCCAGTGTTATACAGTGACAGATCCGTCCCCACCAGTATTGTCCCCCAGTGTTATACAGTGACAGACCGTCCCCACCAGTACTGTACCCCAGTGTTATACAGTGACAGACCCGTCCCCACCAGTACTGTACCCCAGTGTTAGACAGTGACAGACCCGTCCCCACCAGTACTGTACCCCAGTATTACACAGTGACAGACCCGTCCCCACCAGTACTGTACCCCAGTGTTATACAGTGACAGACCCGTCCCCACCAGTACTGTACCCCAGTGTTATACAATAGAACATAGAACATGGAACAATACAGCGCAGTACAGGCCCTTCGGCCCACGATGTTGCACCGAAACAAAAGCCATCTAACCTACACTATGCCATTATCATCCATATGTTTATCCAATAAACTTTTAAATGCCCTCAATGTTGGCGAGTTCACTACTGTAGCAGGTAAGGCATTCCACGGCCTCACTACTCTTTGCGTAAAGAACCTACCTCTGACCTCTGTCCTATATCTATTACCCCTCAGTTTAAAGTTATGTCCCCTCGTGCCAGCCATATCCATCCGCGGGAGAAGGCTCTCACTGTCCACCCTATCCAACCCCCTGATCATTTTATATGCCTCTATTAAGTCTCCTCTTAACCTTCTTCTCTCCAACGAAAACAACCTCAAGTCCATCAGCCTTTCCTCATAAGATTTTCCCTCCATACCAGGCAACATCCTGGTAAATCTCCTCTGCACCCGCTCCAAAGCCTCCACGTCCTTCCTATAATGCGATGACCAGAACTGTACACAATACTCCAAATGCGGCCGTACCAGAGTTCTGTACAGCTGCAACATGACCTCCCGACTCCGGAACTCAATCCCTCTACCAATAAAGGCCAACACTCCATAGGCCTTCTTCACAACCCTATCAACCTGGGTGGCAACTTTCAGGGATCTATGTACATGGACACCTAGATCCCTCTGCTCATCCACACTTTCAAGAACTTTACCATGAGCCAAATATTCCGCATTCCTGTTATTCCTTCCAAAGTGAATCACCTCACACTTCTCTACATTAAACTCCATTTGCCACCTCTCAGCCCAGCTCTGCAGCTTATCTATATCCCTCTGTAACCTGCTACATCCTTCCACACTATCGACAACACCACCGACTTTAGTATTGTCTGCAAATTTACTCACCCACCCTTCTGCGCCTTCCTCTAGGTCATTGATAAAAATGACAAACAGCAACGGCCCCAGAACAGATCCTTGTGGTACTCCACTTGTGACTGTACTCCATTCTGAACATTTCCCATCAACCACCATCCTCTGTCTTCTTTCAGCTGGCCAATTTCTGATCCACATCTCTAAATCACCCTCAATCCCCAGCCTCCGTATTTTTTGCAATAGCCTACCGTGGGGAACCTTATCAAACGCTTTGCTGAAATCCATATACACCACATCAACTGCTCTACCCTCGTCTACCTGTTCAGTCACCTTCTCAAAGAACTCAATAAGGTTTGTGAGGCATGACCTACCCTTCACAAAGCCATGCTGACTATCCCTGATCATATTATTCCTATCTAGATGATTATAAATCTTGTCTCTTATAATCCCCTCCAAGACTTTACCCACTACAGACGTGAGGCTCACCGGTCTATAGTTGCCGGGGTTGTCTCTGCTCCCCTTTTTGAACAAAGGGACCACATTTGCTGTCCTCCAGTCCTCTGGCACTATTCCTGTAGCCAATGATGACATAAAAATCAAAGCCAAAGGTCCAGCAATCTCTTCCCTGGCCTCCCAGAGAATCCTAGGATAAATCCCATCAGGCCCCGGGGACTTATCTATTTTCAGCCTGTCCAGAATTGCCAACACCTCTTCCCTACGTACCTCAATGCCATCTAATCTATTTACCTGGAGCTCAGCATTCTCCTCCACAATGTTATCTTTTTCCTGAGTGAATACTGACGAAAAGTATTCATTTAGTATCTCGCCTATCTCTTCAGACTCCACACACAATTTCCCATCCCTGTCCTTGACTGGTCCTACTCTTTCCCTAGTCATTCGCTTATTCCTGACATACCTATAGAAAGCTTTTGGGTTTTCCTTGATCCTTCCTGCCAAATACTTCTCATGTCCCCTCCTTGCTCGTCTTAGCTCTCTCTTTAGATCCTTCCTCGCTACCTTGTAACTATCCATCGCCCCAACCAAAACTTCACACTTCATCTTCACATAGGCCTCCTTCTTCCTCTTAACAAGAGATTCCACTTCCTTGGTAAACCACGGTTCCCTCGCTCGACGCCTTCCTCCCTGTCTGACCGGTACATACTTATCAAAAACACGCAGTAGCTGATCCTTGAACAAGCCCCACTTATCCAGTGTGCCCAACACTTGCAGCCTACTTCTCCACCTTATCCCCCCCAAGTCACGTCTAATGGCATCATAATTGCCCTTCCTCCAGCTATAACTCTTGCCCTGCGGTGTATACTTATCCCTTTCCATCATTAACGTAAACGTCACCAAATTGTGGTCACTGTCCCCAAAGTGCTCTCCTACCTCCAAATCCAACACCTGGCCTGGTTCATTACCCAAAACCAAATCCAACGTGGCCTCGCCTCTTGTTGGCCTGTCAACATATTGTTTCAGGAAACCCTCCTGCACACACTGTACAAAAAACGACCCATCTATTGTACTCGAACTATATCTTTTCCAGTCAATATTTGGAAAGTTAAAGTCTCCCATAATAACTACCCTGTTACTTTCGCTCATATCCAGAATCATCTTCGCCATCCTTTCCTCTACATCCCTAGAACTATTAGGAGGCCTATAAAAAACTCCCAACAGGGTGACCTCTCCTTTCCTGTTTCTAACTTCAGCCCATACTACCTCGGAAGAAGAGTCCCCATCTAGCATCCTCTCCGCCACCGTAATACTGCTCTTGACTAGCAGCGCCACACCTCCCCCTCTTTTGCCTCCTTCTCTGAGCTTACTAAAACACCTAAACCCCGGAACCTGCAACATCCATTCCTGTCCCTGCTCTATCCATGTCTCTGAAATGGCCACAACATCGAAGTCCCAGGTACCAACCCATGCTGCCAGTTCCCCTACCTTGTTTCGTATACTCATGGCATTGAAGTAGACACTCTTCAATCCACGTACATGAACACTGGCCCCCTCCTGCGACGTCAAATCTGTGCTCCTGACCTCTATACTCTCATTTTCCCTTATCCTAAAACTACAATCCAGGTTCCCATGCCCCTGCTGCATTAGTTTAAACCCCCCCACAATGACAGACCCGTCCCCACCAGTACTGTACCCCAGTGTTATACAGTGACAGACCCGTCCCCACCAGTACTGTACCCCAGTGTTATACAGTGACAGACCCATCCCCACCAGTACTGTACCCCAGTGTTACACAGTGACAGACCCGTCCCCACCAGTACTGTACCCCAGTGTTATACAGTGACAGACCGTCCCCACCAGTACTGTACCCCAGTGTTATACAGTGACAGACCCGTCCCCACCAGTACTGTACCCCAGTGTTATACAGTGACAGACCCGTCCCCACCAGTACTGTACCCCAGTGTTGTACAGTGACAGACCCGTCCCCACCAGTACTGTATCCGTGTTATACAGTGACAGACCCGTCCCCATCAGTACTGTCCCCCAGTGTTATACAGTGACAGACCGTCCCCACCAGTACTGTACCCCAGTGTTATACAGTGATAGACCCATCCCCACCAGTACTGTCTCCCAGTGTTATACAGTGACAGACCCTCCCCACCAGTACTGTACCCCAGTGTTATACAGTGACAGACCCGTCCCCACCAGTACTGTCCCCCAGTGTTATACAGTGACAGACCTATCCCCACCAGTACTGTACCCCAGTGTTACACAGTGACAGACCCGTCCCCACCAATACTGTACCCCAGTGTTATACAGTGACAGACCGTCCCCACCAGTACTGTACCCCAGTGTTATACAGTGACAGACCCGTCCCCACCAGTACTGTCCCCCAGTGTTATACAGTGACAGACCCGTCCCCACCAGTACTGTACCCCAGTGTTATACAGTGACAGACCGTCCCCACCAGTACTGTACCCCAGTGTTATACAGAGACAGACCCATCCCCACCAGTACTGTACCCCAGTGTTATACAGTGACAGACCCGTCCCCACCAGTACTGTATCCGTGTTATACAGTGACAGACCGTCCCCACCAGTACTGTACCGCAGTGTTATACAGTGACAGACCCTCCCCACCAGTACTGTACCCCAGTGTTATACAGTGACAGACCCGTCCCCACCAGTACTGTCCCCCAGTGTTATACAGTGACAGACCCGTCCCCACCAGCACTGTACCCCAGTGTTATACAGTGACAGACCGTCCCCACCAGTACTGTCCCCCAGTGTTATACAGTGACAGACCCGTCCCCACCAGTACTGTCCCCCAGTGTTATACAGTGACAGACCCGTCCCCACCAGTACTGTACCCCAGTGTTATACAGTGACAGACCGTCCCCACCAGTACTGTACCCCAGTGTTATACAGTGACAGACCCTTCCCCACCAGTACTGTACCCCAGTGTTATACAGTGACAGACCCGTCCCCACCAGTACTGTACCCCAGTGTTATACAGTGACAGACCGTCCCCACCAGTACTGTCCCCCAGTGTTATACAGTGACAGACCGTCCCCACCAGTACTGTACCGCAGTGTTATACAGTGACAGACCCTCCCCACCAGTACTGTACCCCAGTGTTATACAGTGACAGACCCGTCCCCACCAGTACTGTCCCCCAGTGTTATACAGTGACAGACCCGTCCCCACCAGTACTGTACCCCAGTGTTATACAGTGACAGACCGTCCCCACCAGTACTGTACCCCAGTGTTATACAGTGACAGACACGTCCCCACCAGTACTGTCCCCCAGTGTTATACAGTGACAGACCCGTCCCCACCAGTACTGTACCCCAGTGTTATACAGTGACAGACCCGTCCCCACCAGTACTGTATCCGTGTTATACAGTGACAGACCCGTCCCCACCAGTACTGTCCCCCAGTGTTATACAGTGACAGACCGTCCCCACCAGTACTGTACCGCAGTGTTATACAGTGACAGACCCTCCCCACCAGTACTGTACCCCAGTGTTATACAGTGACAGACCCGTCCCCACCAGTACTGTCCCCCAGTGTTATACAGTGACAGACCCGTCCCCACCAGTACTGTACCCCAGTGTTATACAGTGACAGACCGTCCCCACCAGTACTGTCCCCCAGTGTTATACAGTGACAGACCCGTCCCCACCAGTACTGTCCCCCAGTGTTATACAGTGACAGACCGTCCCCACCAGTACTGTACCGCACTGTTATACAGTGACAGACCCTACCCACCAGTACTGTACCGCAGTGTTATACAGTGACAGACCCTCCCCACCAGTACTGTACCCCAGTGTTATACAGTGACAGACCCGTCCCCACCAGTACTGTCCCCCAGTGTTATACAGTGACAGACCCGTCCCCACCAGTACTGTACCCCAGTGTTATACAGTGACAGACCGTCCCCACCAGTACTGTACCCCAGTGTTATACAGTGACAGACACGTCCCCACCAGTACTGTCCCCCAGTGTTATACAGTGACAGACCCGTCCCCACCAGTACTGTACCCCAGTGTTATACAGTGACAGACCCGTCCCCACCAGTACTGTATCCGTGTTATACAGTGACAGACCCGTCCCCACCAGTACTGTCCCCCAGTGTTATACAGTGACAGACCGTCCCCACCAGTACTGTACCGCAGTGTTATACAGTGACAGACCCTCCCCACCAGTACTGTACCCCAGTGTTATACAGTGACAGACCCGTCCCCACCAGTACTGTCCCCCAGTGTTATACAGTGACAGACCCGTCCCCACCAGTACTGTACCCCAGTGTTATACAGTGACAGACCGTCCCCACCAGTACTGTCCCCCAGTGTTATACAGTGACAGACCCGTCCCCACCAGTACTGTCCCCCAGTGTTATACAGTGACAGACCGTCCCCACCAGTACTGTACCGCACTGTTATACAGTGACAGACCCTACCCACCAGTACTGTACCCCAGTGTTATACAGTGACAGACCCGTCCCCACCAGTACTGTCCCCCAGTGTTATACAGTGACAGACCCGTCCCCACCAGTACTGTACCCCAGTGTTATACAGTGACAGACCCGTCCCCACCAGTACTGTACCTCAGTGTAATACAGTGACAGACCCGTCCCCACCAGTACTGTATCCCAGTGTTATACAGTGACAGACCCTCCCCACCAGTACTGTACCCCAGTGTTATACAGTGACAGACCCGTCCCCACCAGTACTGTCCCCCAGTGTTATACAGTGACAGACCTATCCCCACCAGTACTGTACCCCAGTGTTACACAGTGACAGACCCGTCCCCACCAATACTGTACCCCAGTGTTATACAGTGACAGACCGTCCCCACCAGTACTGTACCCCAGTGTTATACAGTGACAGACCCGTCCCCAACAGTACTGTCCCCCAGTGTTATACAGTGACAGACCCGTCCCCACCAGTACTGTACCCCAGTGTTATACAGTGACAGACCGTCCCCACCAGTACTGTACCCCAGTGTTATACAGAGACAGACCCATCCCCACCAGTACTGTACCCCAGTGTTATACAGTGACAGACCCGTCCCCACCAGTACTGTATCCGTGTTATACAGTGACAGACCGTCCCCACCAGTACTGTACCGCAGTGTTATACAGTGACAGACCCTCCCCACCAGTACTGTACCCCAGTGTTATACAGTGACAGACCCGTCCCCACCAGTACTGTCCCCCAGTGTTATACAGTGACAGACCCGTCCCCACCAGTACTGTACCCCAGTGTTATACAGTGACAGACCGTCCCCACCAGTACTGTCCCCCAGTGTTATACAGTGACAGACCCGTCCCCACCAGTACTGTCCCCCAGTGTTATACAGTGACAGACCCGTCCCCACCAGTACTGTACCCCAGTGTTATACAGTGACAGACCGTCCCCACCAGTACTGTACCCCAGTGTTATACAGTGACAGACCCTTCCCCACCAGTACTGTACCCCAGTGTTATACAGTGACAGACCCGTCCCCACCAGTACTGTACCCCAGTGTTATACAGTGACAGACCGTCCCCACCAGTACTGTCCCCCAGTGTTATACAGTGACAGACCGTCCCCACCAGTACTGTACCGCAGTGTTATACAGTGACAGACCCTCCCCACCAGTACTGTACCCCAGTGTTATACAGTGACAGACCCGTCCCCACCAGTACTGTCCCCCAGTGTTATACAGTGACAGACCCGTCCCCACCAGTACTGTACCCCAGTGTTATACAGTGACAGACCGTCCCCACCAGTACTGTACCCCAGTGTTATACAGTGACAGACACGTCCCCACCAGTACTGTCCCCCAGTGTTATACAGTGACAGACCCGTCCCCACCAGTACTGTACCCCAGTGTTATACAGTGACAGACCCGTCCCCACCAGTACTGTATCCGTGTTATACAGTGACAGACCCGTCCCCACCAGTACTGTCCCCCAGTGTTATACAGTGACAGACCGTCCCCACCAGTACTGTACCGCAGTGTTATACAGTGACAGACCCTCCCCACCAGTACTGTACCCCAGTGTTATACAGTGACAGACCCGTCCCCACCAGTACTGTCCCCCAGTGTTATACAGTGACAGACCCGTCCCCACCAGTACTGTACCCCAGTGTTATACAGTGACAGACCGTCCCCACCAGTACTGTCACCCAGTGTTATACAGTGACAGACCCGTCCCCACCAGTACTGTCCCCCAGTGTTATACAGTGACAGACCGTCCCCACCAGTACTGTACCGCACTGTTATACAGTGACAGACCCTACCCACCAGTACTGTACCCCAGTGTTATACAGTGACAGACCCGTCCCCACCAGTACTGTCCCCCAGTGTTATACAGTGACAGACCCGTCCCCACCAGTACTGTACCCCAGTGTTATACAGTGACAGACCCGTCCCCACCAGCACTGTACCTCAGTGTAATACAGTGACAGACCCGTCCCCACCAGTACTGTATCCCAGTGTTATATAGTGACAGACCCGTCCCTACCAGTACTGTACCCCAGTGTTACACAGTGACAGACCCGTCCCCACCAGTACTGTACCCCAGTGTTATACAGTGACAGACCCTTCCCCACCAGTACTGTCCCCCAGTGTTGTACAGTGACAGACCGTCCCCACCAGTACTGTACCCCAGTGTTATACAGTGACAGACCCGTCCCCACCAGTACTGTCCCCCAGTGTTATACAGTGACAGACCCGTCCCCACCAGTACTGTACCCCAGTGTTATACAGTGACAGACCCGTCCCCACCAGTACTGTACCTCAGTGTTATACAGTGACAGACCCGTCCCCACCAGTACTGTACCCCAGTGTTATACAGTGACAGACCCATCCCCACCAGTACTGTCCCCCAGTGTTATACAGTGACAGACCGTCCCCACCAGTACTGTACCCCAGTGTTATACAGTGACAGACCATCCCCGGCAGTACTGTACCCCAGTGTTATACAGTGACAGACCCGTCCCCACCAGTACTGTACCCCAGTGTTATACAGTGACAGACCCGTCCCCACCAGTACTGTACCCAGTGTTATACAGTGACAGACCCGTCCCTACCAGTACTGTACCCCAGTGTTATACAGTGACAGACCCGTCCCCACCAGTACTGTCCCCCAGTGTTATACAGTGACAGACCCGTCCCCACCAGTACTGCCCCCAGTGTTATACAGTGACAGACCCGTCCCCACCAGTACTGTACCCCAGTGTTATACAGTGACAGACCCATCCCCACCAGTACTGTACCCCAGTGTTATACAGTGACAGACCCGTCCCCACCAGTACTGTACCCCAGTGTTATACAGTGACAGACCCGTCCCCACCAGTACTGTACCCCAGTGTTACACAGTGACAGACCCGTCCCCACCAGTACTGTACCCCAGTGTTACATAGTGACAGACCCGTCCCCACCAGTACTGTACCCCAGTGTTATACAGTGACAGACCCGTCCCCACCAGTACTGTACCCCAGTGTTATATAGTGACAGACCCGTCCCCACCAGTACTGTACCCCAGTGTTATACAGTGACAGACCCGTCCCCACCAGTACTGTACCCCAGTGTTAGACAGTGACAGACCCGTCCCCACCAGTACTGTACCCCAGTGTTATACAGTGACAGACCCGTCCCCACCAGTACTGTCCCCCAGTGTTATACAGTGACAGACTGTCCCCTCCAGTACTGTACCCCAGTGTTATACAGTGACAGACCCGTCCCCACCAGTACTGTACCCCAGTGTTATACAGTGACAGACCCGTCCCCACCAGTACTGTACCCCAGTGTTACACAGTGACAGACCCGTCCCCACCAGTACTGTACCCCAGTGTTATACAGTGACAGACCCGTCCCCACCAGTACTGCACCCCAGTGTTACACAGTGACAGACCCGTCCCCACCAGTACTGTACCCCAGTGTTATACAGTGACAGACCCGTCCCCACCAGTACTGTCCCCCAGTGTTATACAGTGACAGACCGTCCCCACCAGTACTGTACCCCAGTGTTATACAGTGACAGACCCGTCCCCACCAGTACTGTCCCCCAGTGTTATACAGTGACAGGCCCGTCCCCACCAGTACTGTACCCCAGTGTTATACAGTGACAGACCCGTCCCCACGAGTACTGTACCCCAGTGTTAGACAGTGACAGACCCGTCCCCACCAGTACTGTACCCCAGTGTTATACAGTGACAGACCCGTCCCCACCAGTACTGTCCCCCAGTGTTATACAGTGACAGACCGTCCCCTCCAGTACTGTACCCCAGTGTTAGACAGTGACAGACCCATCCCCACCAGTACTGTACCCCAGTGTTATACAGTGACAGTCCCATCCCCACCAGTACTGTACCCCAGTGTTACACAGTGACAGACCCGTCCCCACCAGTACTGTACCCCAGTGTTATACAGTGACAGACCCGTCCCCACCAGTACTGTACCCCAGTGTTACACAGTGACAGACCCGTCCCCACCAGTACTGTACCCCAGTGTCATACAGTGACAGACCCGTCCCCACCAGTACTGTCCCCCAGTGTTATACAGTGACAGACCGTCCCCACCAGTACTGTACCCCAGTGTTATACAGTGACAGACCCGTCCCCACCAGTACTGTACCCCAGTGTTACACAGTGACAGACCCGTCCCCACCAGTACTGTACCCCAGTGTTATACAGTGACAGACCGTCCCCACCAGTACTGTACCCCAGTGTTATACAGTGACAGACCCGTCCCCACCAGTACTGTCCCCCAGTGTTATACAGTGACAGACCGTCCCCACCAGTACTGTACCCCAGTGTTATACAGTGACAGACCCGTCCCCACCAGTACTGTACCCCAGTGTTATACAGTGACAGACCCGTCCCCACCAGTACTGTCCCCCAGTGTTAGACAGTGACAGACCCGTCCCCACCAGTACTGTCCCCCAGTGTTATACAGTGACAGACCCGTCCCCACCAGTACTGTACCCCAGTGTTATACAGTGACAGACCCGTCCCCACCAGTACTGTACCCCAGTGTTATACAGTGACAGACCCGTCCCCACCAGTACTGTACCCAAGTGTTACACAGTGACAGACCCGTCCCCACCAGTACTGTACCCCAGTGTTATACAGTGACAGACCCGTCCCCACCAGTACTGTACCCCAGTGTTATACAGTGACAGACCCGTCCCCACCAGTACTGTACCCAAGTGTTACACAGTGACAGACCCGTCCCCACCAGTACTGTACCCTAGTGTTATACAGTGACAGACCCGTCCCCACCAGTACTGTACCCCAGTGTTATATAGTGACAGACCCGTCCCCACCAGTACTGTACCCCAGTGTTACACAGTTACAGACCCGTCCCCACCAGTACTGTACCCCAGTGTTAGACAGTGACAGACCCGTCCCCACCAGTACTGTACCCCAGTGTTATACAGTGACAGACCCGTCCCCACCAGTACTGTACCCCAGTGTTATACAGTGACAGACCCGTCCCCACCAGTACTGTACCCCAGTGTTACACAGTGACAGACCCGTCCCCACCAGTACTGTACCCCAGTGTTACATAGTGACAGACCCGTCCCCACCAGTACTGTACCCCAGTGTTATACAGTGACAGACCCGTCCCCACCAGTACTGTACCTCAGTGTTATATAGTGACAGACCCGTCCCCACCAGTACTGTACCCCAGTGTTATACAGTGACAGACCCGTCCCCACCAGTACTGTACCCCAGTGTTAGACAGTGACAGACCCGTCCCCACCAGTACTGTACCCCAGTGTTATACAGTGACAGACCCGTCCCCACCAGTACTGTCCCCCAGTGTTATACAGTGACAGACTGTCCCCTCCAGTACTGTACCCCAGTGTTATACAGTGACAGACCCGTCCCCACCAGTACTGTACCCCAGTGTGATACAGTGACAGACCCGTCCCCACCAGTACTGTACCCCAGTGTTACACAGTGACAGACCCATCCCCACCAGTACTGTACCCCAGTGTTATACAGTGACAGACCGTCCCCACCAGTACTGTACCCCAGTGTTACACAGTGACAGACCCATCCCCACCAGTACTGTCCCCCAGTGTTATACAGTGACAGACCGTCCCCACCAGTACTGTACCCCAGTGTTATACAGTGACACACCCGTCCCCACCAGTACTGTACCCCAGTGTTACACAGTGACACACCCGTCCCCACCAGTACTGTACCCCAGTGTTATACAGTGACAGACCCATCCCCACCAGTACTGTCCCCCACTGTTATACAGTGACAGACCGTCCCCACCAGTACTGTACCCCAGTGTTATACAGTGACAGACCCGTCCCCACCAGTACTCTCCCCCAGTGTTATACAGTGACAGACCCGTCCCCACCAATACTATACCCCAGTGTTATACAGGGACAGACCCATCCCCACCAGTACTGTACCCCAGTGTTATACAGCGACAGACCCGTCCCCACCAGTACTGTACCCCAGTGTTACACAGTGACAGACCCGTCCCCACCAGTACTGTACCCTAGTGTTATACAGTGACAGACCCGTCCCCACCAGTACTGTACCCCAGTGTTATATAGTGACAGACCCGTCCGCACCAGTACTGTACCCCAGTGTTACACAGTGACAGACCCGTCCCCACCAGTACTGTACCCCAGTGTTATACAGTGACAGACCCGTCCCCACCAGTACTGTACCCCAGTGTTACACAGTGACAGACCCGTCCCCACCAGTACTGTACCCCAGTGTCATACAGTGACAGACCCGTCCCCACCAGTACTGTATCCCAGTGTTACACAGTGACAGACCCGTCCCCACCAGTACTGTACCCCAGTGTTAGACAGTGACAGACCCGTCCCCACCAGTACTGTACCCCAGTGTTATACAGTGACAGACCCGTCCCCACCAGTACTGTACCCCAGTGTTAGACAGTGACAGACCCGTCCCCACCAGTACTGTACCCCAGTGTTATACAGTGACAGACCCGTCCCCACCAGTACTGTACCCCAGTGTTAGACAGTGACAGACCCGTCCCCACCAGTACTGTACCCCAGTGTTATACAGTGACAGACCCGTCCCCACCAGTACTGTCCCCCAGTGTTATACAGTGACAGACCCGTCCCCACCAGTACTGTACCCCAGTGTTATACAGTGACAGACCCGTCCCCACGAGTACTGTACCCCAGTGTTACACAGTGACAGACCCGTCCCCACCAGTACTGTACCCCAGTGTTATACAGTGACAGACCCGTCCCCACCAGTACTGTACCCCAGTGTTATACAGTGACAGACCCGTCCCCACCAGTACTGTACCCCAGTGTTAGACAGTGACAGACCCGTCCCCACCAGTACTGTACCCCAGTGTTATACAGTGACAGACCCGTCCCCACCAGTACTGTCCCCCAGTGTTATACAGTGACAGACCCGTCCCCACCAGTACTGTACCCCAGTGTTATACAGTGACAGACCCGTCCCCACCAGTACTGTACCCCAGTGTTACACAGTGACAGACCCGTCCCCACCAGTACTGTACCCCAGTGTTATACAGTGACAGACCCGTCCCCACCAGTACTGTACCCCAGTGTTATACAGTGACAGACCCGTCCCCACCAGTACTGTACCCCAGTGTTATACAGTGACAGACCGTCCCCACCAGTACTGTACCCCAGTGTTATACAGTGACAGACCCGTCCCCACCAGTACTGTACCCCAGTGTTACACAGTGACAGACCCGTCCCCACCAGTACTGTACCCCAGTGTTATACAGTGACAGACCCGTCCCCACCAGTACTGTCCCCCAGTGTTATACAGTGACAGACCGTCCCCACCAGTACTGTTCCCCAGTGTTATACAGTGACAGACCCGTCCCCACCAGTACTGTCCCCCAGTGTTATACAGTGACAGACCGTCCCCACCAGTACTGTACCCCAGTGTTATACAGTGACAGACCCGTCCCCACCTGTACTGTACCCCAGTGTTATACAGTGACAGACCCGTCCCCACCAGTACTGTCCCCCAGTGTTATACAGTGACAGACCCGTCCCCACCAGTACTGTCCCCCAGTGTTATACAGTGACAGACCCGTCCCCACCAGTACTGTACCCCAGTGTTATACAGTGACAGACCCGTCCCCACCAGTACTGTACCCCAGTGTTATACAGTGACAGACCCGTCCCCACCAGTACTGTACCCCAGTGTTATACAGTGACAGACCCATCCTCACCAGTACTGTACCCCAGTGTTATACAGCGACAGACCCGTCCCCACCAGTACTGTACCCCAGTGTTACACAGTGACAGACCCGTCCCCACCAGTACTGTACCCTAGTGTTATACAGTGACAGACCCGTCCCCACCAGTACTGTACCCCAGTGTTATATAGTGACAGACCCGTCCCCACCAGTACTGTACCCCGGTGTTACACAGTGACAGACCCGTCCCCACCAGTACTGTACCCCAGTGTTAGACAGTGACAGACCCGTCCCCACCAGTACTGTACCCCAGTGTTATACAGTGACAGACCCGTCCCCACCAGTACTGTACCCCAGTGTCATACAGTGACAGACCCGTCCCCACCAGTACTGTCCCCCAGTGTTATACAGTGACAGACCGTCCCCACCAGTACTGTACCCCAGTGTTATACAGTGACAGACCCGTCCCCACCAGTACTGTACCCCAGTGTTACACAGTGACAGACCCGTCCCCACCAGTACTGTACCCCAGTGTTATACAGTGACAGACCCGTCCCCACCAGTACTGTCCCCCAGTGTTATACAGTGACAGACCGTCCCCACCAGTACTGTTCCCCAGTGTTATACAGTGACAGACCCGTCCCCACCAGTACTGTCCCCCAGTGTTATACAGTGACAGACCGTCCCCACCAGTACTGTACCCCAGTGTTATACAGTGACAGACCCGTCCCCACCTGTACTGTACCCCAGTGTTATACAGTGACAGACCCGTCCCCACCAGTACTGTCCCCCAGTGTTATACAGTGACAGACCCGTCCCCACCAGTACTGTCCCCCAGTGTTATACAGTGACAGACCCGTCCCCACCAGTACTGTACCCCAGTGTTATACAGTGACAGACCCGTCCCCACCAGTACTGTACCCCAGTGTTATACAGTGACAGACCCGTCCCCACCAGTACTGTACCCCAGTGTTATACAGTGACAGACCCATCCTCACCAGTACTGTACCCCAGTGTTATACAGCGACAGACCCGTCCCCACCAGTACTGTACCCCAGTGTTACACAGTGACAGACCCGTCCCCACCAGTACTGTACCCTAGTGTTATACAGTGACAGACCCGTCCCCACCAGTACTGTACCCCAGTGTTATATAGTGACAGACCCGTCCCCACCAGTACTGTACCCCGGTGTTACACAGTGACAGACCCGTCCCCACCAGTACTGTACCCCAGTGTTAGACAGTGACAGACCCGTCCCCACCAGTACTGTACCCCAGTGTTATACAGTGACAGACCCGTCCCCACCAGTACTGTCCCCCAGTGTTATACAGTGACAGACCCGTCCCCACCAGTACTGTCCCCCAGTGTTATACAGTGACACACCCGTCCCCACCAGTACTGTCCCCCAGTGTTATACAGTGACAGACCCGTCCCCACCAGTACTGTCCCCCAGTGTTATACAGTGACAGACCCGTCCCCACCAGTACTGTACCCCAGTGTTATACAGTGATAGACCCGTCCCTCTGTACCCCAGTGTTATACAGTGACAGACCCGTCCCCACCAGTACTGTACCCCAGTGTTATACAGTGACAGACCCGTCCCCACCAGTACTGTACCCCAGTGTTATACAGTGACAGACCCGTCCCCACCAGTACTGTCCCCCAGTGTTATACAGTGACAGACCCGTCCCCACCAGTACTGTCCCCCAGTGTTATACAGTGACACACCCGTCCCCACCAGTACTGTACCCCAGTGTTATACAGTGACAGACCCGTCCCCACCAGTACTGTCCCCCAGTGTTATACAGTGACAGACCCGTCCCCACCAGTACTGTACCCCAGTGTTATACAGTGACAGACTGTCCCCACCAGTACTGTACCCCAGTGTTATACAGTGACAGACCCGTCCCCACCAGTACTGTACCCCAGTGTTATACAGTGACAGACCCATCCCCACCAGTACTGTACCCCAGTGTTATACAGTGACAGACCCGTCCCCACCAGTACTGTACCCCAGTGTTATACAGTGACAGACCCGTCCGCACCAGTACTGTACCCCAGTGTTACACAGTGACAGACCCGTCCCCACCAGTACTGTATCCCAGTGTTATACAGTGACAGACCCGTCCCCACCAGTACTGTACCCCAGTGTTACACAGTGACAGACCCGTCCCCACCAGTACTGTACCCCAGTGTTACACAGTGACAGACCCGTCCCCACCAGTACTGTACCCCAGTGTTACGCAGTGACAGACCCGTCCCCACCAGTACTGTACCCCAGTGTTATAGTGACAGACCCGCCCCGACCAGTACTGTACCCCAGTGTTACACAGTGACAAACATTCACTGCTGGTGTTATCCACCTCAAAACGCTCCTTGCCGACCATAAGCTTGAGAATTCTGTAACTGTTCTACTGGGGGTAAGATGCAAAGATCGAGTGGACAACGCAATAGCGGGTCAGGTGATGAAGTAAAATCCTGCAGCCAGGTGTAGCACGACCACCTGACGATTGGGTCCTTTCCGATTCAACGACAGGACCTCCTTTGTCTCTTGTGCTCCGAGATTTTATCATTCTCGTTCGAGTCGCTCAAATGGATTCGTTGCCAATGGAGAAACCGATAATTATCATTCAATCCCAGTTTCCGGGGGCGGCCCCTCACTGTAAAGCCTAGTCTGCAAGGCTCTGGGGTCATCTTTGCCCACGCTAAAGATTGCTTCGAAGATGCCGGTGTTTAAGAAATGAATCCTTGCCCGCTCGAATAAACAAATGTAACTTTTATTTTATTAAATCCTCCAGCTTTAACTCTTACCATGTTTAGTGAGCTCTGGTATCTCCCGGCCAATATTTATCTATCGGGGGGGATCACGGTAGCGCAGTGGTTAGCACTGCTGCCTCACGGCGCCGAGGTCCCGGGTTCAATCCCGGCTCTGGGTCACTGTCCGTGTGGAGTTTGCACATTCTCCCCGTGTTTGCGTGGGTCTCACCCCCACAACCCAAAGATGTGCTGGTTAGGTAGATTGGCCACGCTAAATTACCCCTTAATTGAACATTTTTTGAGGGGCAGCACGGTGGCGCAGTGGGTTAGCACTGCTGCCTCACGGTGCTGAGGTCCCAGGTTCGATCCCGGCTCTGGGTCCCTGTCCGTGTGGAGTTTGCACATTCTCCCCGTGTCTGCGTGGGTTTCACCCCCACAACCCAAAGATGTGCAGGGTAGGTGGATTGGCCACGCTAAATTGCCCCTTAATTGGAAAAAAATGAATTGGGTACTCTAAATTTAAAATAAAATTGAACATTAAAAAAAATAATGTATCCCTCGACAGAAACAGATGATCGTATTGCTGTTTGTGGGATCTTGCTGTGTGCAGGTTGCTTTCCTGCATTTCCCACATTACAACAGTGGCCACACTTCATTGGGGGGCGCCCTGAGATGGTAAGAGGTGCTACGTAAATGCAAGGATTTCTATTTTTTTAACTCTCGCCCCGCTACCTAAACGAACGTTCCACCTGGTGAGCAATGCACATGAACCGACGGACACCTCAAACCTCTCGAGAGCAGGGCCCAAACACGAAACTGAGCCACATGTAGAAGCAGCAGCCGGCTGCAAGTTCACCACTTGCAGCCGGCTGCTGCTTCTACATGTGGCTCAGTTTCGTGTTTGGCCAAAGAACCAGGGGCGGGCAACGTGCCAGCAGTCAGGGCAAGTCGCAGAGCGAGTGCTGTCACTGACATCTGACGCGCCACCCTGCTGGCCAATCAGACAGTGTAGTCTGCGGGTGGTGAAACCATTCCAGCAGAGACGGAGGCCGCTCTGCCCGTCGTGCTCACTGCAGGCCCTCTGAATGGAATGTCCAATTAGTCCCACTGAGAATCATAGTACAGGAGGAGGCCATTCGGCCCATCGGGTCTGCACCGATCCTCCGACAAAGCACCATGCCTCAACCCTATCCCCGTAACCCAATAACCCCACCTAAACATTTGGACGCTAAAGGGCAATTTTATCACCTACCCTGCACATCTTTGGACGGTGGGAGGAAGTCGGAGCACCCGGAGGAAACCCACGCAGACACGGGGAGAACGTGCAAACTCACACAGTGACCGAAGCCAGGAATCGGAAACCTCCCCAAACGCTCCCATTTTTGCCACTTTCCCAAGTCTTTACCCAGTTCCCTTCTGAAAGTTACCATGAGTCATAGAGTCACAGAAGTTTACAGCACAGAAAGTGGCTCTTCGGCCCATCGTGTCTGTGCCAGCCATCAGGAACCTATCTATTCTAACCCCATTTTCCAGCACTTGGTGCTGTGGCATACTGAGTGCTCATCTAAATGCTCCTTAAATGTTAAGAGGGTTCCTGCCTGCACCACCCTTCCAGATTCCCACCACCCTCTGGGTGAAAAGGTTTTTCCTCAAATCTGAAGGGATACGGACCAGACCCCAACTTTTGTTCGGATACCGGGATGAGAACCCCAAACTATTTTTCAATTTGTAAAACTGTGAGCAAAGGATACTTCACCCCAGGAGTGATGACTCTGACCAATAGGAATCTTTTATTATTAAAACAAACTTTAATTTAAACACAGAATTAACCACATTAACATCGAAGAAATAGCTTTACAATTAATGGTTAAACAGCTCTTAAATAAAAGGAAAAACTTTAACTCACTATCTACACCTGCCACTATATATACACTAACAAAGTATGAGTTCAAAATCCACTCATAAATAAAGTTAGCAGTCTGGGTACTTGCTATTCTTTGTGCAGATCTTTGCAGCAAGAACCTTTCAAGAACAACCTGAAAATCCTCTCTCTTGTCAGACTCAAATCTTATGGCAAACTGCTGTTCAACTTAAAATCATATACCAGACTTCAAAATGACACACAGACCTGGCTCCTCCCTTTAATTACCCCATCTATATCCTACTAAGCTGTCCAATGACCTGCTTAGCCAGGACTAAACACAATCCCTCAAATTATCTACACCCAAGGGAATTTCCTGTAATCAAATCAATGTTCCAGTTGCCATCTATATGTAAACAAGTAAATGGCTCAAATCAATGATTGCCTCACCTTATACGCCTTCTTAATCGCAGCTTTAGTAGATTCACTGCTTGTATGCATTTTAAACCAGGGC
This sequence comes from Scyliorhinus torazame, assembly GCF_047496885.1. NCBI lineage: Eukaryota > Metazoa > Chordata > Chondrichthyes > Carcharhiniformes > Scyliorhinidae > Scyliorhinus > Scyliorhinus torazame. The sequence goes on along the minus strand of NC_092731.1, from coordinate 17,172,774 downwards.
TTTTAATAATATTACTGCCACAAATATAAAATATAATATATATCAGTTTCAACGTTCATCATCACATCTCCCCCATGAAAAAAAAGCATCAGCAACATGAAACACTGCCTTAATTTTTCAAAGTCTTTTCAACTTAAACACTCGTTACTATACACTATATGATATATATCTCATCATATTTATACATGCAGATTTAAACATAAGTGTAGTCCATCTCAGTCTTTCTTTCCGAACTTTCAATATTCCATTCTTCTTACACCTGAAAGTCATGATAAAACATTGGCAATCACGTATAATTTTCAAGTTAGATAGTTGTAGTAATAAACTCCACCTAGAAACAGTCTTGCATTTTGATCTTCTAATTTCCCCAGAAATGTTAATGGATTGTGGTCCGTATTGTCTCTGATGAATTGTTAGCAACATAGATGTCAAAATGTTGCAATGCCAATACCAAGCACAATGTCTCCTCGATTGTTGAATACTTCTTTTGGTGAATATTTAGTTTTCTGGAAAAATAACCAACAGGCCTTTCTATACCTTCGTCGTCTTCCTGTAACAGTACAGCAACAGTGCCCACATCACTCACGTCAATTGCCACCTTAAATTGCTTGACGTAATTTGGTGTCGCTAAAACTGGTGTGGTGGTTAACACAGTTTTCAGATTGTCAAATGCCTCCTGACATCCGTTGAAGTTTCCTGTGCTTTTTCAGGAGGTCAGTTAGTGGAGCAACCACACTACGGAAATTTGGCATGAATTTACTGTAGAAACCACTCATGCCAAGAAACCTCAGAACTTGTCTCCTCGTTGATGGTATTGGAAACTCCCCAATTGCTTTCGTTTTCACATTCCATGGTGCTATCGCACCATGTCCAACAGCATGGCCTAAGAATGTGACTTGGACTTTCGCAAACTCACTTTCAGTCAAGCTTACCACCAAGTCAGCCACCTGTGATTGATTGAACAATTCCTTTAAATGTTCCAAATGTGCATTCCATGTTTGACTGAAAACCACCAGATCGCCTATACACACTGCACAATTGTTTAGTCCAGAAATGACCTTGTTGGTTAGTCTTTCGAATGTTGCTGGAGCATTCTTCATTCGAAATGGCATAATTTTGAACTGATACGGACCATTTGGCGTTACAAAAGCCTGACTTCCATCGCCCTTTCTGATAAAGGTATTTGCCAGCATCCTTTAAGCAAGTCAATATTGGTAATAAAATTTGCTTGTCCCACCTTTTCAACACAATCTTCCAAATGAGGACTAGGATACAAATCTAACTTTGTAAATGCTTTGACTTTCATCTAGTCCACACACAATAGTTACATCCCACCTGGTTTTGGTACCATCACAATAGGTGAACTCCAATCGCTACAAGTCACTTCAATTAGACCATTCTTTTATTTTTATGAATTTAGAGTACCCAATTATTTTTTTCCAATTAAGGGGCAATTTGAAAATGAAATGAAAATGAAAATCGCTTATTGCCACAAGTAGGCTTCAAATGAAGTTACTGTGAAAAGCCACATTCCGGCGCCTGTTCGGGGAGGCTGGTACGGGAATTGAACTGTGCTGCTGGCCTGCATTGGTCTGCTTTAAAAGCCAGCTCTTTACCCCTGTGCTAAACCAGCCCCTGCTGCAATTTAGCATGGCCAATCCACTCACCCTGCACATCTTTGGGTTGTGGGGATGAAACCCACGCAGACACAGGGAGAATGTCCAAACTCCATACTGAAGTGACCCAGGGCCGGGACCGAACCCGGGACCTCGGCGCCATAGGCAGCAGTGCTAACCAGTGCACCTCCATGCCAGCCCAATGGGATCATTCTTTTTTTTTTCCTTTTTAAAAAAAATTTAGAATGCCCAATTCATTTTTATCCAATTAAGGGGCAATTTAGCATGGCCACCTAACCTGCACATCTTTTGGGTTGTGGGGGCGAAACCCGGGGAGAATGTGGAAACTCCACACGGACAGTGACCCAGAGCCAGGATCGAACGTGGGACCTCGGCGCCATGAGGCCGCAGTGCTAACCCACTGCGCCAACGTGCTGCCCCTAATGAGATCATTCTTAAACAAGCTTTAAATCTCTTCAATCTTCAACTTTAGAGGATTGAGTCTATATGGATGTTGTTTAATTGGAATAGAATTCCCTACATCTACAACATGTATAATTACCTTTGTACTTCCTAATTTGTTCCCACATGTAGCTCCACATTACTGTAATAACTCTTTCAGGTCACTCTGATTTTCCTCTGGAAGGCACCTCAGTTGTTTATCCAAATTTCTTATTACTTCCTCATTGTCCAATCTAATTTGAGAAATGTCAAATTCAGATCATCTGGATTTATCACTTCTCCTTGAGTTATCATGATTAACACATCCTCCTGCTTTCCTTCCCTATCAAAATACCCTTTGATCATATTAACATGACCCACTCTGTGAGCTTTCCTTCTATCTGGCATTCTTAGCAAATAATTCACCTCACCCAATTTTATTTTGATTTGATAAGGCCCACTAAATCTTGCTTTTAATGGTTCACCTACCACTGGTAATAATACTAATACTTTCTCTCCACGAACAAGACTACGAATTTTCGATTTCTTATCCACTTCTTTTTTTCATCACATGCTGTGACAATTTAAAATGCTTTCTAGCCAACTCACCATTCCTATTCAATCTCTCCCTAAGGTTTGACACAAAGTCCAACAGGGTGGTCTCAGAATGCTGACTCGTCAATTTCCCTTTGATCATTTAGTGGTCCTCTTACCTCATAGAACATAGAACTGTACAGCACAGTACAGGCCCTTCGGCCCATGATGTTGTGCCGAACTAGTCTGAAACTAAGATCAAATCAACCTACTCCCAATTATTCTAGTGCACTCCATATGCCTATCCAATAACCGCTTGAAAGTTCCTAAAGTGTCCGACTCCACTACCATAGCTGGGAGTGTGTTCCACACCCCACCCACTCTCTGAGTAAAGATCCTACCTCTGACATCCCTCCTATATCTTCTACCATGAACCTTATAGTTATGCCCCCTTGTAACATCTACATCCACCCGAGGAAAAAGTCGCTGAACATCCACTCTATCTATCCCTCTCATGACCAAAAATCAATTCAAATGGACTGAATGTAGTTGATTCATTAGGTGCATCCCTAATTACAAACAGTACAAATGGAATTTCTTTATCCCAATCCTGATTATATGCCTTCATTATGGTCTTCAAAGTTTGACGTCACCTTTCTTGTGCACCCTGAATGACATGCAGTTGATTTAAATTGCTTTACTCCTAAGCTATCCATAACGTCCCTAAATAACTTTGACATCAAATGGGATCCTGATCTGATTGGATTTCTTTTGGTAGTCTGTATCCGGTAAAAAAAAATTAGTGGGCAGCACAGTGGCGCAGTGGTTAGCACTGCAGTCTCACAGCACGGAGGTCCCAGGTTCGATCCCGGCTCTGGGTCACTGTCCGTGTGGAGTTTGCACATTCTCCCCGTGTTTGCGTGGGTTTCGCCCCCACAACCCAAAGATGTGCAAGGTAGGTGGATTGAGCATGCTAAATTTGCCCTTAATTGGAAAACATGAATTGGGAACTCTAAATTTTTTTTTTTTAAATTTTGATAACTCCGCTACAATCCTCTTAGCTGAAATATTTTGTAATGGAATGGCTGAGGAAATCTAGTCAACACGTCCATTATGGTATAATACTGATTCCTACTTTTCATCTTAGGAAAGGGTCCCACACAATCAATTAGCACCCGAGTAAAAGGTTCCTCAAATGCTGGAATGGGTATTAAAGGTGCTGGTTTGATTACCACTTGAGGTTTCCCTATTACCTGATGTGTGACATGTATGGCAAAATTCAACTACATACTTATGCAGTCCAGGACAATAAAAATATTTTTGTATTTTTACTTGAGTTTTCCTAACTTCTAAATGGTCCCCAACTGGAATCTCATGCGCCACCCACAAAACCTCCTTTCTATAACCCACCAGTAATGCAACTTGATGAACTTCTGCCCGTTTCTCATCTGCCTGAATATGTAACAGTCTCCTAATGTAATAACAATCCGGTATACACTCAGATTCTATTTCTGAGTATGCTTTCTGACACAGCTGCTTTATCTCTGAATCCTTCTGTTGAAATTCTGAAGATATCCAGTTCATCCTCCACTTGCTCTTTTTTTCTTTGAAGCCATCTGGTCAAAGATTGTTTCTGATAACTGAACCTTGGCCTCCCTTTCTCTGCTCCTTGATTCCTCCTCCGTCTGACTCAACCTGTGGTTTAATGATCTTGTTCCCACACAATCTGGAAACACCCCAGGATATCCAGTTGTTTGACTTTCCACCAGCTTTTCAACCACAGTAGGCATCAGTCTCACCACTTCCCTGCCCTATCCCCACAACCCCACCTGACCTGCACATCTGTGGACACCATGGGCAATTTTTAGCAAGGCCAATCCATCTAACCTGGATATCTTTGGACTGTGAGAGGAAACTGGGGCATCTTCAGGAAACCCACTCAGACACAGGGAGAACGTGCAAACTCCACACAGTCACCAAGGGCGGAATCAAACCCAGGCCCCTGATGCTGTGAGACACCACTTCACCAGACTCTCTAACCTTACCTTACATAATGGAATACTACTCACTTTACCAGTACTCCCACATATCACAACCTTTTCTGGTAATAGTCTGAAATGACATAGCTCCTTATCCCTCAATAAAGATTGACTTGCTCCTGTATCCCTTAAGATCTTAACCCCTTGGGCGGCACGGTGGTGCAGTGGTTAGTACTGCAGCCTCACGGCGCCAAGGACCCGGGCTTGATCCCGGCCCCGGGTCACTGTCCGTGTGGAGTTTGCACATTGAAGTTTGCTTAAATCTCTTCCACCCCATTAGTTTCCTTTTTAATCCAAGGCAAAATCTCTTTAATATCTCCAACTAGAGGGGCAGCACGGTGGCGCAGCGTTTAGCACTGCTGCCGCACGGCGCCGAGGTCCCAGGTTCGATTCCGGCTCTGTGTCACTGTCCGTGGGGTGTTTGCACATTCTCCCCGAGTTTGCGAGGCTTTCGCCCTCACAACCCAAAGATGTGCAGGCTAGGTGGATTGGCCGCGCTAAATTGCCCCTTAATTGGAAAACATGAATTGGGTACACTAATTTTTTTTTTTTTTAAATCTCCAACTAGATTTCCCTCACCTTGACCACCCAATGGATGTCTTACTTCCCCAGTTTCTATCCTTCATAGATAGAAATTGATGTCAAAAGCCAAACTTTGATTTACGAACCAATTCAAAATCATGTGCCATTTCTGCTGCCTCTCTAGCAGTTTTAACCCTTTGCTCTTCTACATGAGTTCTCACTACTGCGGGAAGTGAATCTTTACATTCCTCCAAAATAACTATTTCCCTAAGAGATCCTTATGTTAGGTCTATTTTTATTCCAATCCATCTATCAAAATCATTTTATTTGATTCTTTTGAATCCTACAATGTCTGATCTGGTTCTTTCCTTAGATTTCTAAACTTCTGTGTGTAGGCTTCTGGCAGTAGTTCACATGCATTTAAAATGTTTTTCCCTCACCTCATCATGATCCCGAGATACCTCCTCTGATAGTGATGCAACACTTCATAGGCTCTACCTAATAACTTTGTTTGAACCAACAATGGCCACATGGCTTTTGGATTGGATTAGATTGGATTTGTTTATTGTCACGTATATCGAGGTACAGTGAAAAGTATTTTCCTGCGAGCAGCTCAACAGATCATTAAGTACATGGGAAGAAAAGAAAATACATAAATAGGGAAATACATTTTAAAAGATTAGAACGAGTATAAGTTAAGTAAAAAGTGGATCTGTTGGGGAGAGCTCGCAGAGAGCTGCCTCGCTCCAGCGCCATCTTCTGGACATTCACTTTGGACATTCTGCACATTCATTTTGGCTACTTAAATTAAAAATAAAAAAATTTAGAGTACCCAATTATTTTTTTTCAATTAAGGGGCAATTTAGCGTGACCAATCCACCTACCCTGCACAACCCATCTTTGGGTTGTGGGGATGAGACCCACACAGACATGGGGAGAATGTGCAAACTTGGCTACTTCAATTGTTTAGCCACTTTCTCAAATGAGATTTAAAAAAGGCTTCCACATCTTCCTCATCAAATCGGGGCAGTGCTTGAATATCTTTAAATATATCCCCACTAGGCTTTTCAATAAGAGGGGTTACTCCTCCCTTTAAACTTTCCTCGACTTCTGCCTTGATATCAACATTTTGAGTTGATGTTCTCTCTCTCTCTCCTTATCCCAGCCTAACCAGCCTCTCTCTATAGCTGAAATGCTCCAGCCCAGGCAACATCCTGGTGAGTCTCCTCTGCACATTCTCCAATGCAATCATATCATTCTTTATAGTGTGACGTCCAGAACTGTACTCCAGCTGTGGCCTAACGAGTGGATCTTTTACTCTATGCTTGGCTAATAGAGGCAGGTATCGCACATGCCTTCTTAACCACCCTAACCCCCTGTTGTCCTGCTGCCTTCTGGGATCTTTGGACATGCCCCCCAAGGTCCCTCTGGTCCTCTGTACTTCCCAGCATCCTACCATTCATTGTGTATTCCCCCGCCTTGCTCACCTTCGCAAAATTGCAACACTTTGAGTCTATTTCCATTGTCCTTTCAGACATACCTTTCCAGATGGACAAAATGCAAATCCTTGAAATGCCCTGGTCTTATTTACATAATCGGAGGCGGGGTCGCTTAACAGAGAAAAAAATGGCAAAGTCTTATCAGATTCAAGTAAGATTCCGAAAAATTATCCCTCGCTGTGCATAGTATTTTAAAATGGTTTTTAAAAGACTTACATTTCTTTTTTTTTTAAATTTAGAGTACCCAATTGATTTTTTCCAATTAAGGGGCAATTTAGCGTGGCCATTCCACCTACCCTGCACAGCTTTGGGTTGTGGGGACGAAAGCCATGCAAACACGGGGAGAATGTGCAAACTCCACACGGACAATGACCCAGAGCCGGGATTGAACCTGGGACCTCGGTGCCGTGAGGCAGCAGTTCCAGCCTCTACGCCACCGTGCTGCCTAAAAAGACTTACATTTCTATAGCACCTTACAGCCAGTGAAGTGCTTTTGAATTGCACTTACTGTTGTAATGCGAGAGAGGTGGGCATAGCAAGATCCCACAGACAGCAACAGGAAGGCTGTAATTGCACTGGAGAGGGCACAGAGGAGGCGTTGCCTTGGCTGGAGTGTTTCAGCAATGAAGCGAGGTTGTTTAGGCTGGGATCGTTTTTCTCGGATCAGAGAGGGCTGAGGGAGGGTGGGGGTCAAGTTGAGGTGTACAAAATTATGAGGGACACAGATAGGGTGGATAGGAAGAAACTTAATAATAATCTTTATTGTCACAAGTAGGCTTATATTTACACTGCAATGAAGTTACTGTGAAAAGCCCCTAGTCACCACATTCCAGCGCCTGTTCGGGTACACACAGGGAGAATTCAGAATGTCCAATTCACCCAACAAGCACGTCTTTCAGGACTTGAGGGAGGAAACCGGAGCACCCGGAGGAAACCCACGCAGACACGGGGAGAACGTGCAGACTCCGCGCAGACAGTGACCCAAGCCGTGAATCGAACCCAGGACCCTGGTGCTGTGAAGCCACAGTGATAACCACTGTGCTACCGTGCCATCCTCAGTAGGGGGGGGTCAATAACCATAGATTTAAGACAAAGGGCAGGAGATTTAGAGGGGATGTAAGGAAAAAGCTTTCACCCAGAGGGTGGTGGGAATCTGGAACTTGCTGCCTGAAAGGGTGGTGGAGGCAGAGACCCTCACAGAATTGAAGAAGCATTTTGATCAGCACTCGGAACGCCCCAGCGCACACGGCTACGGACCAAGTGCTGGGAAATGGGATTAGAATAGATTGGGGCTCGAGGGCCGGCACAGTAACGATGGGCCGAAGAGCCTCTTTCTGTGCTGTAAAACTGACTTTATAAGCTCTACGAGACACCCCCCATCGATCACCACGGTCGGGTGCAAAATAACAAGTTAAATGAGTTCTGTAGAAGGGTCGTACGGACTCGAAACATTCATTCTGTTTCCCTCTCCACTGATGCTGCCAGACCTGCTGAGTTTATCAAACTCTTTCTCCTTCTATTTAAGTTAAAACTCTGCCTGCTGTCAGCAAACATTACCGGCAAACTGTTTACTGTTTAATACTACACTTTAATCCCAATATTACAAAACAAACAATGAGGTTGCCACACAATCTTATTCCATTTAATTTTCAACTCAACATTTGGCTTAAGCATGTAAAAGATTACCTCGTTCAGAGGGAATATAAAGGTGTCGAAATACTGATATGATAGATATCTTTTTAAATAATTTATTCTGCCCCCCCCCCCCCCCCCCACTTCTCCAAAAAAAAATACACATAATATAACATCGTCAATTCCACCTCAAAATCTGCTATTCACAAAATAAATAATCCTCTCCGGGTTTCTTTACAGGATGAAAGGGGTCTCCAGGTTCTGGGTGGGGAAATAAAGCCCTGGGAACGATGCAGGAGGGGGTCTCCTGAATTCTCTGCTCTTCAGCAGCGGTGGGGCTATTCCACTGAGGGGGGCGCCGCCGGGGCCGGCGAGAGGCGACAGCTGCGAGAAGAGGTAGGTGGTCTGGCCGGCCAGGAGGTTGAGGGCGCACGGGCTGCAGGGGGGCGACGAGGTGCAGGAGGAGGAGGAGGGGGAGAGCCCGCGGGGCAGCGAGGCTGCCAGGGTGGTGGGGCTGAGATGCTGGCTTCCGCCGTAGCCGGGCACCTCCGGCATGTGGGCACCGGGCTGGGCGCAGAGGAGGGACACGGTGTAAGGGGGTGCCGGGTAGGGCGAGGCTGGGCTGTAACTCAGGGGGTGCGCGCCCTGGAGGTGAGGCTGCTGCAGGGATAGGAGGGGGGACAAGGGCCAGTAGAGAGAGCTGGCCAATGCCAACCCCGTGGACGCCAGCCTCGCCCCCCTCTTGTAAGCCAATTTCGCCCGGACTGGGGTGGATCTCCTCCTCAATTTGCCTGTGGCGCCCCCAATGAAGACATCATCGCTGGAGGGGTCAAGCATCCAGTAATTGCCTTTCCCAGGGTCATCATAGTGTCTGGGCACCTTGACAAAGCACTTGTTGAGACTCAGGTTGTGTCTGATGGAATTCTGCCAGCCTTGCTTGTTCTCCTTGTAGTAGGGGAAATTCTGCACGATGAACTCGTAGATGCCACTGAGGGTCAGTCTCTTCTGGGGGCTCTGGCGGATGGCCATCATGATCAGGGCGTTGTAGCTGAAAGGGGGCTTCTCGGGGTTGCCAAGCCCCTTCTCCTCCTCTGCGTCCCCTCCCGGCGCCCTCCGCCTCTCCTGGCTCGCAAGTTCTGCCTCCTGCTCCGCCGCTGCTGCGCTCTTCCCCTTCTCCTGCCTCAGAGGCTCCCTCGCCCCCTCTCCACTCAAAACCTCCTCGGGCAATAGGCTCTGGATGCTGAAGGACCTTTTGGGGGTCACCGTGGCCTTTTTCAGATCTGCCATCACCCACCAGCACCCACATACATAGCACACAGCAAACCGCTTTGCTGTCCCATTGAGAAATCTCCCCAAATAAGCTAGACAGGCGCCTCCTCCCACCTCCCTCACCCCCCCCCCCTATCAAAGCCAATCACCTCCCAGCTCCCTGCTAACTGATCCAATCAGATTCTATCCTTCTCCATTCACCGCCCCCCCCCCCCCACCCCCCTCCCATTCATTCAAATCCAGCCTCCGAGATCCACAGAAAATATTTGAAGCTTTCTGGTAAAATCATTCTCCCACAAGGAAAGTTTCTCCCACAGTTTAGAGTCCAGTGCCAATCTCTCCCGACCCATGGGGTGTTCCTGATTCCTGCCTCGCTTTTATTAAACGAAAAGTCCAGTTTTGAGTTTTAAACCAGGGTCACACACACACACACACACACACACATTCCGATTCAAAACACACGCAGCTATGGAGCCAAACACAGACAGGCTCAAACAGAAACACAATCTCAAACACAAACGCACACACAGCCTTAAGAAACACACATTTCGATTCGAAACACACACAGACTCAAACACATACCAAATTCAGACAGGAACACACATACAAACTCAAACACCCACCCACAGTGTCAAACACACACAAATGTAAGGATTCAAAACACCTTGATACAGAAATACTCAACCATAAACACAATCTCAAACACATACACAACCTCAAATAGACACAGTTTCAAACACACACAACATACAGATTCAAAACACCTTGATACAGGCACAAACACAGCCAGGCTCAAACCTAAACACAATCTCAAATGCAAACACAGTTTCAACACACGCAAACTTGAGCATAAGCACGCAGTTTCAAAATATGCGGATGCAGACACAAACACAGACAAACTTAGACATAAACACAATCTCAAACATATACACAAACTCAAATAGGCACAGTTTCAAACACACACAAGCTTAACATGCACAGTTTCAAAATATGCAGATACAGAGATAAACACAGACAAACTCAAACAGATACACAATCTCAAACACACACAAACTCAAACACACACAAGCTTCAGCACAAACATGCACAGTTTCAAAACACACTGATACAGACACAAACCCAGACTCAAACATACACACACTAACTGACAAGGAAAGGCAGATTCAGCCCATACACAGACTCTCGAATATTTCTAACGTGCAGGCAAACTTAAACACAAACACACACAGGGACAGGGGCAAACACGTAGACACAGGGGCATGCACAGGGGCATACCTGGACAGATATACACTCAAAGTCAAACACACACAAACCTCAGACATATAGATACAGGGCTAGTTTAGCACACTGGGCTAAATCGCTGGCTTTTAAAGCAGACCAAGGCAGGCCAGCAGCACGGTTCAATTCACGTACCAGCCTCCCCGAACAGGCGCCGGAATGTGGCGACTAGGGGCTTTTCACAGTAACTTCATTTGAAGCCTACATGTGACAATAAGCGATTTTCATTTCATTTCATTTAAATCCTAGAACACAACAATTAGGGACAGGAGCAGGCCCTTCAGCCCTTCGATCCTATTCCGTCATTCGATGAGATTGTGACCTCAACCTTCCCCCAATAACCTTTGAGCAACCACCCTCCCCATCCCAATTTTGCCCAATGAACAATCGTGAATATATTAAATGGCCCTGTCTTCTCTGTCACGGACTGGTCAGCCTCTGAATAGAGAGAGAGAGAAACAGTTCTCATCTCAGTCTTAAAGAAGCTCATTCTCAAAGACAAATTCTCCCCCAGCCCAGTCTTAACAGGCACCGCGGACAGACAGACACGCGGCGTGTTTATAACCTTCTGGTGCACATTTAAACTTGGAGGTGCAATGGGAGACACAAATTCTACTGAATTCTCCACCCCAGCGTCTGTGTTTATTGTGATATATCCTTAAGTGTTGTTTTCACGAATTCACAGTTTCAGCATCGTCAATAACATAAAAAACAATCGCATTAAACAAAAACACTTTTTGAATTTTGCTTTCAGTGCATTTAGCAATTTATAGTTTCACATATTATCATACCTTCATACTACATTTATCGTTTTATAGTTTCATGCCATATTATTTAATCGTTTCCTATTGTATTATTTTTAATATTTCACGTTACATTTCTAGATTTCCACTCTCCTTGCCCAGCCCTAGGGTTACCAGAATATCAATTCTCTGCAAGGGCGAGATGAGTAGGGGAGTTTAAACAACTTCTGTTGTTTATAAAGCTAAAGAGTCACTATTTTTTCATCGATGTTGGATCATTCCATCGCAGGGGAATGTCCAGAAACGGTTTCGTCCGTTTTAAACCCAGGGTTACATCGCTGATTCGTTTAAGTAGCAGCCTGTGCAAATCTGCTACTTGCTTTCTGGAGTCCCCCTGTCTTTCGCTGCCTCCCACTCCCCTCTGTTCCAATCGATCTGTCGATAGATTATGAGTATTTTCGGATGCATTTAAAAAAAAGAAAATACTTCAATAAAGTTGGGCTGCCGCCCCTCTCCACGAAGATTCACGAATGTCTTGTAGCAGAAGGAAATCCTGCTGCCTTAAGCTGAAATATTCCCTCTCCCCATGTCTCTGGAAACGCAAATGTCCCAATAAATGTTTGTCCCGGGGAGATCAACTGCTGATTTGATCCACCCAAGAAATCCACCAGCGTTTTATTAACCCAATCGTCTGACCGCCCCCCCCCCCCCCTCCCGAGCATTCCCTCCTTCACCTCCCCCATTGAATTTAAGGGAAAGATTTATTTAAAATCGGGCGATTCAAATCGATTTCTCTGACTGTATTTGATTCTGGATTGTGTTGTTAGCGTTTGGTGGAGAGAGTCTTTTTAAAACTCTGCCTCCTCCCAAACGCCAGGAGACATTTTACACATCACAATCTTTTGTTTGTTTCTTGGGGAAATATTTTTTTCTTGAAACCACAGATGTTGGTATCTATTTCACCCTCAGATATACACCACCTGAAATCCCCCACTCTGTTGTTTTCCTCCGGGCAAAAGTTGAATAGTTTAGTTTCAGCCTTTGGGTTCCATCCAGTTAGAAGGTGGAAATATGCGGAAGGTTTCAACGTTGAAGTAAGAAGGACATTTAAAGTAGTTGACACATTCCATCCTATTCCAACATTGGACATATCGTCCAACAGAAAACAATTAACAGTGTGGTCAGTTATGTTTTCCCCTGCTCCGATTCTATACAGGTTATCTTCTACATTTAATTTAATAAAGCGGTTTAATATTTATTTTAAAGCACAATATTTAGACATTAGTTTTTAATAAATTTGTCTGGTTTAATTTTAAACCCATTCCCGTTTAAGTTCATTCAATATGTTTTACTTTAATTCGATATTTTTAATTTTGTTCAATCATTTAACTTTCATTTGCTGTTTTTAATTTCATTCTATATTTTTTATTTCATTTGCAAACTTAAATTTAATTTGAAAATTTTAATTTCATTAGCAAATTTAAACTCCATTCGCTGTTTTTAACTTCATTTTATATTTTTAATTTCATTAGCAAATTTAACTTTCATTCAATAATTAAAATTTTGATTTGATATGTTTAATTGCCTTTGGTAATTTGAATTTCATTCAATATTTTCAATTTATTTCAGTCATTTTAACTTGGTTTGATATTTTTACTTTCATTCAATATTTTTAATTTCATCCAGTATTTTAATTTAATTCGGTAATCTAAGTTTCATTTGATAATTGAAATTTAATTCGATAATTCAAATTTAATTTGATATTTTAAATTCAATTCGATAATTCAAATTTCATTCGCTATCTCAAATTTCATTAAATATTTAAAATTTAATTTAATCTTCTAATTTAAATTTCATTCGATATTTTAAATTTCATTCAATATTTTAAATTTCATTTGACATTTTCAATTTAATTTGCTAATATAAATTTTAAATTTAAATTTAAATTTCATTTGAGATTTTAAATTCCATCAAATGTTTTAAAATTCACTTGACATTTTAATTCCATTTGATATTTTTAAGCTCCTTTTATATTTTTGATTTCATTCGATATTTCATAAGGTTTGCATGGCTCAAACAACCAAGCAGAATTTAGCGGCAATATGTGCTATTGCACAATTTTAATTGCAAATTGAATAATCTGATGAGGTTAAACCGGGGTTATGTTCTTTTTTCTGTGAAGGGCTGTGGTTTTGAGGTTTATTTTGCGTGATTGCGACAGGGCGAGGCAACAGATGGGTTTGTTCAGAGTTTTATTGACTGTCAGAATAGTCCTGTGTCTGAAGGATGCTTTATAAAGTTCTGTACAGGGTCACCTCAGGATAGGTCGATTGGTCTTGGAGTCTGTCATATTCCCAAAAGAGGTGGGAAGCGATGGGCAGCAAACTCTAATCCCAGTAATTATATAGGTATATTCAAAAAAATTACAAACACATTCACAGCTCCAGAGTCCCCCATGTTAGTCCACTGACCTTGTCCTCCTCCGCCACCCTGGTTTTAACCTGCTTCTAGGGGTCTTTGCTCCACTTGGGCAGTGAAATGCCTGAATCTTTTTACATTTTTCAATTTTGGGAGATGACTAAACTGTCAGACACAACTGATACAGAACCGGTTAGTCAGCACACCAACAATCGGCGGCACGGTGGCACAGTGGTTAGCACTGCTATCTCACGGCGCCGAAGACCTGGGTTCGATCCCAGCCCCGGGTCACGGTCAGTGTGGAGTTTGCATATTCTCCCCATGTCTGTCCACAACCCAAAGATGTTCAGGTTAGGTGGATTGGCCATGCTAAATTGCGTCTTAATTGCAAAGAAAAAGAATTGGGTACTCTAAATTTATTTTTTAAAAACAACAATGAAGATAATGAGAAAAGTGCCGGTGGTTTGTACATTTAAAAATGCAAACAGGCTGTTTGGAGGTGGAAACTCTCTTTCTCTGCCCTTACAAGCTGCCAGCGTCCCTGCATTACATAAGTTTGGGACAGATTCTGTGGCCAGTCTATGGATATCAATCCAGCATTTGAAAGGAATTGACTTACACAGGAGCAGTTACTGGTTTACTGGGAATGTGTGGGAGGCTGGGACAGCAGAGGAGCTGCCCCCCCCCCCCCCCCCCCCAAACTCACTACCATCCCCTAAGGCTCGAATTTAGGATCAAAATGGGTCAACAGGATTCCAAACACCAACGCAGGAATACATTGAAATCCCGTCCATGGAGTGGAGACTTAAACAGGGGATAGAAAACATCCCGATGGCTGGGGATTTCGCTTTCAATATAATTTAACCCCCCCCCCCCCCAACTCAGCAGCAGCAAGTACATAGACTCACCCTGAGTGTTACTGGTCTCCATGTTCTCTTTGTTTTCTCTCCCTGCTCCTCCCTCTTTCCCACTTTCTCTCTCTTTCCCCCTTCTCCCTTCCCTTCCTCCTTCCTTCCCACTCTCTCTCGTTCCTCCTCTTCTTGCTGCCTCCTTCCCCTCCCTCCTCGCTTTCTTCCTCCCCCTCACTCCCTCCTTCCCTCTCTTTCTCTTTCTCCCTCTTCCCTTCCTCCCACTCTTTCTCCTGCTCCCTCCTTCCCACTCTCTTTCCTCCCCTTCTCCCTCCCTCCTTCCCCCCTCTTTCTTCCTCTTCTCCCTCCCTCCTTCCCACTCTCTTTCCTCCTCTCACATCCTCCTTCCCACTCTCTCTTTCCTCCTCCCTCCTACCCACTCTCTCTCCCCCTCCCTCCTACTCTCTCTCTCTCCTCCCACACTCACACCTTCCTTCCCAATCTCTCTCCTCTCCTTCGCTCTCATTTTTATTTCTCCCAAGATCTTTGTGTTCCTCAAATTCTGGCATCTTTTTTAAAATCTAAAACACCTAATTCGTTTTTCTTTCCCAATTAAGGTGCTCGCAAACCGGCCCTCGTACAGCGATCGCGGTCAGATCCGTATCCGCAAACTCCCCCTTTGTACGCTCGCCGCAGGAAACGAGGGGAAATTGACAAAAACTCAGAATTCATCCTGTCTGATAAAGTGTAGATTTATTTGTTCTCAAGGGCAGCACGGTAGCATTGTGGATAGCACAATTGCTTCACAGCTCCAGGGTCCCAGGTTCGATTCCGGCTTGGGTCACTGTCTGTGCAGAGTCTGCACGTCCTCCCCGTGTCTGCGTGGGTTTCCTCCGGGTGCTCCGGTTTCCTCCCACAGTCCAAAGATGTGCAGGTTAGGTGGATTGGCCATGATAAATTGCCCTTAGTGTCCAAAATTGCCCGAGGTGTTGGGTTTGGGTGGAGTGCTCTTTCCGGGAGCCGGTGCAGACTCGGGGGGCCAAATGGCCTCCTTCTGCACTGTGGATTCAATGATAATCTATGATTAATCTAGGACAAAGGTTCGGCACAACATCGTGGGCCGAAGGGCCTGTTCTGTGCTGTATTTTCTATGTTCTATGTCTCGGAGTTCAGTGAAATTCCCAGATCCAGTTTTCCAGGATTTTCTGAATCCCGAGGCTGATTCAATCGGGGATTTCAAAAGGAAATTGGGTAAGCAACTGAAGGGCAACAATTTGCAGAGGAACAGCATTGGTTCAATGGGTTGAATGGCCTCCTTCTGCGTTGCACCCCTTCCATAACTCCATTCTGTAACTAAATACTACTTCCGAACACAATTTCTAATTGCCTAATTTGTCCAAGAACAAAATGTCTGTTGTGTAGATGTGATTTCCGCAATCCGGCAGCACTTACTGAACAATCCTGAGTGTACTAATAGCTACACTAACGGCCAATTTCAGATAATCAGTCGCGCTGGTGCCGCTGCTGAATTACGCTGGCTAGAAGTGACGTATATTCATACACAGCGACCGGTCCTTTGCAAACAGAAGGGATCTGGTCAAGCTGTGGAACATTTTTGAATTACCCGGGAGCTTGGGGAACCGATTGTTTTCCTTTGCTTGGTCCATGGCAGTACTTTCACCAATCAGAAACGACCTGCAAATCAATCAGCTCCCTTTTCTCCTGTAGTATAAATTGTGGTGAAAGTTTGAAATTTGGTATTCTTGTGTTTGTCATGATGAGTGCAGGATGAAAAACTTCGGCAACATGTCTCCCTTTTCAACAATTTTCCAATTTCCTTGCCTTCTCTATCGGTCGTTGCTGGGGTAGAGAATGATTGCTATGCCGGGGGCAGTACTCTTTGTCTAACCTTCCAACCCACCACTCAGTCCTGGTGACAACATTAGGTGCCTGCTTATGCTGGATAGGGGTCAGTCTTAACGGGCGGCAGGATCCTGAGTTTGTGTCTCTCAGGTTCCGCTGGTGAGATGTGGGAGGTTAGAATCAGGGTTTTAACAATGTCGGTGCATCCTTACTGGTTTTCCTGTGGCTCCGATCCTTCGAGACTCTCAGCCAATTCGCCCATGGGACATGGGCACTGCTGCCAAGGCTGGCGTCTATTGGCCATCCCTAGGTGCCCTCTTTTGATACCGAGGGGGTATGCCAGGCCACTTCAGAGGGAGGCTAGTCAAGCACTGGCTTCTGGGGCTGGAGCCACACATAGGCCGAGGTCTGAGCCAGGGTCACCCATCACCCCCCCCTGTGCTCGCCCACTTGCAATGGTCCCCGGTCAAGCAACACCTAGTTTTCAAATCCCACCATGGCCTCGCCCCCCTCCGGCCGTACCTCCAGCCACCCGGGGCTCAAAGCTCTCAAACTCCTTCCCCCAAAACCTCTCCCCTTCCCCTTTAAGGCGTCCCTTGAAATTCTACCTCTTTGTCCGAGCGTTTGGCCGACTGCTCTAAGGTCCCTCGTGTGGCCCGGAATCGATTTCCCTCCCTGTAAACCCCCCTCCTGCGAACGGTCGGTTCTGCCGGAGGCGCTGTGTAATGCAAGTTGTTGTTGTAAAGTGAAACCAGGTGGGTGATCTCAGCACATTTTGCTTTATTTTTTAAAAAAACAATTGGCATTGCAATTCGCAGATTTCAATCGAAATAGGGCAGCACGGCGGCGCAGTGGGTTAGCACTGCTGCCTCACGGCGCCGAGGTCCCAGGTTCGATCCCGGCTCTGGGTCACTGTCCGTGTGGAGTTTGCACATTCTCCCCGTGTTTGCGTGGGTTTCGCCCCCACAACCCAAAGATGTGCAGGGTAGGTGGATTGGCCACGCTAAATTGCCCCTTAATTGGAAAAAATGAATTGGGTACTCTAAATTAAAAAAAAAAAAAAGATTTCAATCAAAACTCTTGATCACCCGTGGTGGGATTTGAACCGACAGCTCGTTAAAGCCAAGTGTCCGGATTACTGGTCTTGTAACAGAACCACAGCACTGTCTAAATGTAGCGCCGCACCTTTGGGACACCGTTGCCCTCCAGTGGTCAGTGGCAGGACTAACAGCAAAGAGAGCTTCACCTGTCGATGTCACATGCATAGACCTAACCAAGTCAGCCGTTCCATGTAACCTGTCCCTGGCCAGCATTTAGCCGCTGGCAAGCAAATTAGAATAATTCAAAAAAATTAATTTAGAGTACCCGATTATTATTTTTTTTACAATAAAGGGGCAATTTAGCGTGGCCAATCCACCTACCCTGCACATCTTTTTGGGTTGTGGGGGTGAGACGCACGCAGAATGTGCAAACTCCATACAGATAGTGACCCGGGGCCGGGATCGACCCCGGGTCCTCGGCGCCCTCAGGTAGCAGTGCTAACCACTGCGCCACCTTGCCGCCCCGGGGATCTCCTACTTAAGATAGGAATGAGAAAAATGTTTTTCTCCCAGATGTTTGCCACAGTATAAATATTTCCCGCTTTCTCTGTCTGTTAGCTTTGACAAAGTGTCATCGGACTCGAAACGTGAGCTCTTTTCTCTCCCTACAGATGCTGCCAGGCCTGCTGAGATTTTCCAGCATTTTCTTTTTGGTGCCAAACTTTGGATCTCTCTTCTTCAGAGAGAGGTGCAGGTAGAGTTTCTAAGGCAGAGGTAGTTAGATTCTTGACTAACAAGGGAGTCAAAGGTTATGGGGGGCGGGAAAGGCGGAATGTGGAGATGCGGCCACATTCAGATCAGCCATGATCTTATAGTATGGCGGAGCGGGCTCGAGGGGCCGAATGGCATCCTCTTGCTCTTAATTCATGATCTGCTTCAACCGTTAAGACGGTTAATTCCATGGCCTCACAATTGAGTGCGTGCGAAGATGGACATCGGAGAGAAGAGGTGGGATGTGGCAGTACTGTAATGCCTCACCTAGTCAAATAGCCTACCAGGAACCAATGTATCGGTTTGCGTGAGAAATAGGACTCACACATGCGTCGTCAGACATACCGTCACACACACACACAGACACACGTGCATCATCAGACGTACCGTCACACACAGACACAGACACACGTGCGTCGTCAGACGTACCGTCACACATAGACACACACACACACACACGTGCGTCGTCAGACGTACCGGCACACACAGACACAGAAACACGTGCGTCATCAGACGTACCGACACACACGCACACGTGTGTCATCAGACGTACCGTCACACAGACACAGACACACACACATGTGCGTCATCAGACATACCGTCACACACAGACACACATGCACACGTGCGTCGTCAGAGTGCCGTCACACACAGACACACACACACACGTGCGTCGTCAGACGTACCGGCACACACAGACAGACACACACACATGTGCGTCATCAGACATACCGTCACACACAGACACACACATATGTGCGTCATCAGATGTACCGTCGCACACAGACACACAGCCAATTCTCCCGCTGTAAGACGGAGCTTGAGACAGTCACATAAAAAGGGATCTTCGAATGAGCGAGTGAGGTGCGTAGAGAACGGCTTTGCAGTGTTAATGTAAGCCTACTTGTGATAATAAAGATTATTATTATAGATACAAGATGCACAGAAACAGACAAAATGAAAATAAAGACTCATATTTATATAACACTTTTCATGACCACCATATGTCTGAACGGACACTCTTTACAGCCAATGCGGCACTGTTTGACGCAGAGTCACTGTGGCGATGTAGGAAACAGAGTAGCCACTTTGCGCACAGCAAGATCCCACAGACAGCAATGCAATAACGCTCAGTACTGACCCTCTGACAGTGCAACACTCACTCAGTACTGACCCTCTGACAGTGCAGCACTCCCTCAGTACTGACCCGCTGACAGTGCAGCACTCCCTCAGTACTGACCCGCTGACAGTGCAGCACTCCCTCAGTACTGACCCTCTGACAGTGCAACACTCACTCAGTACTGACCCTCTGACAGTGCAACACTCACTCAGTACTGACCCGCTGACAGTGCAGCACTCCCTCAGTACTGACCCGCTGACAGTGCAGCACTCCCTCAGTACTGACCCTCTGACAGTGCAGCACTCCCTCAGTACTGACCCTCTGATAGTGCAGCACTCCCTCAGTACTGACCCTCTGACAGTGCAGCACTCCCTCAGTACTGACCCTCTGACAGTGCAGCACTCACTCAGTACTGACCCTCTGACAGTGCAGCACTCCCTCAGTACTGACCCTCTGTCAGTGCAGCACTCCCTCAGTACTAACCCTCTGACAGTGCAACACTCACTCAGTACTGACCTTCTGACAGTGCAGCACTCCCTCAGTACTGAACCTCTGACAGTGCGGCACTCCCTCAGTACTGACCCGCTGACAGTGCAGCACTCCCTCAGTACTGACCCTCTGACAGTGCTGCACTCCCTCAGTACTGACCCTCTGACAGTGCAGCACTCCCTCAGTACTGACCCGCTGACAGTGCAGCACTCCCTCAGTACTGACCCTCTGACAGTGCAGCACTCCCTCAGTACTGACCCTCTGATAGTGCAGCACTCCCTCAGTACTGACCCTCTGACAGTGCAGCACTCCCTCAGTACTGACCCTCTGACAGCGCAGCACTCACTCAGTACTGACCCTCTGACAGTGCAGCACTCCCTCAGTACTGACCCTCTGTCAGTGCAGCACTCCCTCAGTACTAACCCTCTGACAGTGCAACACTCACTCAGTACTGACCTTCTGACAGTGCAGCACTCCCTCAGTACTGAACCTCTGACAGTGCGGCACTCCCTCAGTACTGACCCGCTGACAGTGCAGCACTCCCTCAGTACTGACCCTCTGACAGTGCGGCAGTCCCTCAGTACTTACCCTCTGACAGTGCAACACTCACTCAGTACTGACCCTCTGACAGTGCAACACACACACAGTACTGACCCTCTGACTGTGCAGCACTCCCTCAGTACTGACCCTCTGACAGTGCAGCACTCCCTCAGTACTGACCCTCTGACAGTGCAGCACTCCCTCAGTACTGACCCTCTGTCAGTGCAGCACTCCCTCAGTACTAACCCTCTGACAGTGCAACACTCACTCAGTACTGACCCTCTGACAGTGCAGCACTCCCTCAGTACTGACCCTCTGACAGTGCAGCACTCCCTCAGTACTGACCCTCTGACAGTGCAGCACTCCCTCAGTACTGACCCTCTGACAGTGCAGCACTCCCTCAGTACTGACCCTCTGACAGTGCAGCACTCCCTCAGTACTGACCCTCTGTCAGTGCAGCACTCCCTCAGTACTAACCCTCTGACAGTGCAACACTCCCTCAGTACTGAACCTCTGACAGTGCGGCACTCCCTCAGTACTGACCCGCTGACAGTGCAGCACTCCCTCAGTACTGACCCTCTGACAGTGCGGCAGTCCCTCAGTACTGAACCTCTGACAGTGCGGCACTCCCTCAGTACTGACCCTCTGACAGTGCAGCACTCCCTCAGTACTGACCCTCTGACAGTGCGGCACTCCCTCAGTACTGACCCTCTGACAGTGCAGCACTCACTCAGTACTGACCCTCTGACAGTGCAACACTCTCTCAGTGCTGACCCTCTGACAGTGCAGCACTCCCTCAGTACTGACCCTTTGACAGTGCAGCACTCCCTCAGTACTGACCCTCTGACAGTGCAGCACTCCCTCAGTACTGACCCTCTGACAGTGCGGCACTCCCTCAGTACTGACCCTCTGACAGTGCAGCACTCACTCAGTACTGACCCTCTGACAGTGTGGCACTCCCTCAGTACTGACTCTCTGACAGTGCAGCACTCACTCAGTACTGACCCTCTGACAGTGCAACACTCTCTCAGTGCTGACCCTCTGACAGTGCAGCACTCACTCAGTACTGACCCTCTGACAGTGCAACACTCCCTCAGTTCTGACCCTCTGACAGTGCGGCACTCCCTCAGTACTGACCCTCTGACAGTGCAGCACTCACTCAGTACTGACCCTCTGACAGTGCAACACTCTCTCAGTGCTGACCCTCTGACAGTGCAGCACTCACTCAGTACTGACCCTCTGACAGTGCAGCACTCCCTCAGTACTGACCCTCTGACAGTGCAGCACTCACTCAGTACTGACCCTCTGACAGTGCAGCACTCCCTCAGTACTGACCCTCTGACAGTGCAGCACTCCCTCAGTTCTGACCCTCTGACAGTGCAGCACTCCCTCAGTACTGACCCTCTGACAGTGCAACACTCCCTCAGTACTGACCCTCTGACAGTGCAACACTCCCTCAGTACTGACCCTCTGACAGTGCAACACTCCCTCAGTACTGATCCTCTGACAGTGCAGCACTCCCTCAGTACTGACCCTCTGACAGTGCAGCACTCCCTCAGTACTGATCCTCTGACAGTGCAACACTCCCTCAGTGCTGACCCTCTGACAGTGCAGCACTACCTGAGTACGTTAAACACAGAAAGTAATGAAGAAGGGACTATTCACTGATAGACAGAGAGAGAAGGAGAGAGGAGAGAGAGAGAGGAGAGAGAGAGAGACAAGGACAGAGAGAAGGAGAGAGAGAGAGAGAGAGAAGAAGAGACAGGGAGAGAGACGACGAGACGGGGAGAGAGAAGGCGAGAAAGAGAAAGGACGAGCGAAAGAGAGAGAAGACGAGAGAGAGAGAAGACAAAAGAGAAGACGAGACAGGGAGAGAAAGAGAGTGAGAAAGAGAGAGGTGACGAAAGAGAGAGAGAGAGAGATGCGAGAGAGAGGATGAGAAAGAGAGAGAGATGAGACAGAAGTCACAAAATGAGACAGATTGTGGGCGAGAAAGGGACAGACACATGGGGAGCAGGCGCATATAACAGGGGAGGAATGATCGACACAACAATGGACACACGAAAGACACAAAGCAGCATCACTGATATCATCACAGACAGATGCCGGAATCCTGCGCATCATTGGGGGAATATTCACACTCGGTTGTCAAGTATTCAGCGTACGCCATGTGTGCGTGACTGGCTAGCTGAACAATTTCCCTTTCTGTACAGGGAGTCACTCTCCTGTGACCGACTCCGATGTCCACCGTGAACCTCATGGCGCCGTGCCCACCGTCTGCCTCGCCGTTACAATCCAAGGTACTCGGCGAGGAACACACTCACAATCTTGCAAAGGTTCTCGATGGTGGGCGGGTGCAGATTATCCACCGTGTCCTCCATCGTGTGCCAGACCCACGGAAAAGGGGTGGGAATCAGGTGCAGGATCGGAACTCCTGGAAACAAAACACCAGAGGCATCAAAATCATTTCTCTCCAGTGCCACTTGGACTGCCGAATGCCGTCTCTGATTCCAGAATATTCATACTATTTCCTCCTCGATTTGGTATTCGCGTGGTCGGTATGGGGCACCTTCGAGCCTCTCGCGTTCAGCTCTGCCGTAACCCGCCCAGAGCACGCTCGCGCTTTGGTTTGAGGTGCTGACTGACTGGGACTTGCAGGCCCGCCCGAGGCAAGACGCCACTCCCTGTGCTGCGGCGAGGCTGCCTTTGTACTCCTTGGGCTGGGCAGGGTGAGCTGAAGGATGCACTCCCCCTGGTCGTACCCCATCCCACCTTGAGCCTGGAGTTATTGACTCCAATGGAGAGAATGGAATTCCTACAAAGCAGAGTGGCTCCTTATAGCAGCTGCTCCCTGCTACCCTCGCCCAAAACTGTGCCTGCTTCCAGGATGTCTGCTGCTTCTGTTAGCGATTGGCTGTAAGGGGAGCTGATGCATGAAGCGACTTGGAATAGGGCAGCACCGTAGCATTGTGGGCAGCACAATTGCTTCACAGCTCCAGGGTCCCAGGTTCGATTCCGGCTTGGGTCACTGTCTGTGCGGAGTCTGCACATCCTCCCCTGTGTGTGCGTGGGTTTCCTCCGGGTGCTCCGGTTTCCCCCCACAGTCCGAAGATGGGCAGGTTAGGTGGATTGGCCATGATAAATTGCCCTTAGTGTCCAAAATTGCCCTTAGTGTTGGGTGGGGTTACTGGGTTATGGGGATAGGGTGGGGGTGTTGACCTTGGGTAGGGTGCTATTTCCAAGAGCTGGTGAAGACTCGATGGGCCGAATGGTCTCCTTCTGCACTGTAAATTCTATGAAAACTGGGCAGGCCCAAAGCTGCTTCGAGGGGGGGAAATAAGTTCTTCATCTGCAATATTAAAATATAACAGTTATCAACTCAATTTCTAGACCCCATGTTGATAATGGAAAACTCCTACGTAAACATGTCACGGTGTAATAGCGCTCTCCCACCAGTGGAGGCTGTGCAGCACCACCACCGACAAGGTGTCCAAACAGCACTGCCACCTGGAAGAAGGCGAGAGAGAGAGAGAGAGAGAGAGTGGGAGAGAAGACGAGAGAGAGAAGATGAGCGGGCGAGAGAGGGAGGGATAGAGAGACGATGAGAGTGAGAAGACAAGAGAGAGAGAGGAGAGAAAGAGAGAGAGGACGAGAGAGAGAGAGAGAGAGAGAGAGAGAGTGAGAAAAGACGAGAGAGAGAAGACGGATGAGAGAGAGCAAGAGAGAGAGAGATAAAGAGAGAGAGAGAGAAAGAGAGAGAGAGAGAAAGAGAGAGAGAGAAGACGAGAGAGAGAAGACGAGAGAGAGAAGATGAGTGAGAGAGAGCAAGAGAGGGAGAGAGAGAGAGAGAGAAGACGAGAGAGAGAAAAGACGAGAAAGAGAGAGAGCAAGTGAGAGCGAGCAAGTGAGAGAGAAGACGAGAGAGAGAAAAATCGAGAGAGAGGAAAGAGAGAGAGAGAAGACGAGAGAGAGAGAGACGAGAGAGAAAGTGAGAGAAGACGAGAGAGAGAGATGAGAGAGAGAAGACGAAAGAGAGAGAGAGAAATGGGAGAGAGAGAGAGATGAGAGAGAGAGAGAGATGAGAGAGAGAGAGAGAGAGAGATGGGAGAGAGAGAGAGAAAGAGAGAGAGAAGACGAGAGAGAGAGAGAGAGAGAGAGAGAGAAGACAAAAGAGAGAGTGTGAGAGGGAGAGAGAGAGAGTGAAAGAGAGAGAGCGCAACCACAGAAAGTAAACAGGATCAGGATTCCAGAATGAAAAGTGGATTTATAAAATTGCCCTCCCCACAATTCACAGCCAGAGGTAGATATGAAACCCCCCCCCAATCCTTCGCTCCCCCAACCGCAGATGTAGGTACAGATCACACTTTACCCTTCCTGAGAAAAGGAACGTGGTCGTCTTCAATGGGGCCGTAGTAAGTGTCTCCGTTGAAGTACATCGCCTCTAAAGGATGCAGTTGCAACAGACCCAACTTGTGAAGCCTCTTCTCTGCAGACAAAGACTCGGGTGAGTTTACACACAAACACACACACACACACGAGAGCTATGCAATCCCTGCCCACTCATGTACACCACCTGCACACACACCCACACAAGCAAATACACCCCCCCTATCCAATCTCCACCCTCGTAATACATCCCCCCCCCCCCCCCCCCCCCCCCACAGACACAACCCCGCCCCCAAAACACACACCAATCTCCCCTCCCAACCAGCTGGTCTCCATGTTCAGCGTTTGGTAGAAAGGGCTGGACGGTGAGTTGAATCTGGGGACTGCTTGTAATTCCAGTACTGTTGTCATGTGAGAGTACCTTTAAGAAATGTACCTTTAAGGAATGGGTATTTATCAGTGATGTCAGAGTGTGGGTGGAGCTGGGCTGTCTGTCAGCTTTTTACTTTCATTTTAGGCTGTTTGCTGCAGGGTGTGTTTTAGTTTTGTTTTCAGAGCCGGATAGCTGCAGTCACAGCCAGAAGGGGAATTAGTCTCTCTCTCTCTCTGCAATCTAAAAACTGTAAATCGATCCTTTGGTGATTTAAAACTAAAAACTGCTCTCAGTAGTGACTTTAACCTGATGTGCTTCTGTTAAAAGTTCTTTTTTAAGTCTTATGGGTGTTAAAAGGACAGCTTAAGGATTACTTAGTGTTGTATTCTTTGGGGGTTGTATTTGAATTAATGGTTGCTAAGATGTTCACTGTATGTTTTAAAAAGGTTAACTTGAGTTCATAGAATAAACATTGTTTTACTTTAAAAAATACTTTTCCATTTCTGCTGTACCACACCTGTAGAGTGGGCCGTGTGTTTCCCCACACCACAATCTATTAAAAGTTGTGGATCAGGTGAACTCCATGATACACTTTGGGGTTCTCTAAATCCTGGCCCATAACAAATTGGGGGCTTGAGGGGATAAAAGTCTATCTATTGGATTGGCTTTGTGAACTTAAAGACAGTGAGGGGGTGAGCATATTGTGGTTGCTATTCAGGTGTGGTATTCTAGTTTAAATGGAGAGTGTGTTGTGGACAATGGCTCTTTAAGAGGCTCAGAAGTTTTTGGGGGTGGAGATGGTCACACGAAGTACCTTACGGACAGAGACTAAAAGCAGACTGTTAGATTTGGCAAAAATATTGCAGTTAACATTACCTGACAATATGCAAAAAGATGAGGTCATTATGGCGGTGGCTAAGCATTTAAAGTTGCCTGAGATACAGTTTGACTCATTGGGAATGGCAAAAATTCAGTTACAAATTAAACAAATGGAACATGAAAAAGAATTAAAGCAGCTTGAATACGGAAGAGATAGAGAGGAAAAAGAAAGAGAAAGGGAGATACAGATCAGGGAAAAAGGATAAAGAGAGAGAGTTTGAACTTCAGAAAATGGCCATGAAACATGACAGTCAGTTAAAATTGGCAGGCGTAAAGGGAAACGTACAGTTGGATGATAGTGATGAGGATAGTGAAAAAGAGCATCATAGTCAAAGGCTTGGTGGGGATCTATTTAAATATGTCCAAGCATTGCCAAGGTTTGATGAGAAGGAGATAGAAGCCTTTTTCATTTTATTTGAGAAGGTTGCGAAACAAATGAAATGGCCACAGGACATGTGGGTATTACTAATTCTAACAAAGCTGGTAGGCAGGGCTAGTGAGGCATTGCTATCAGAGGAGGTATTGGAGTCGTAAGAGGAGGTGAAAAAATCCATCTTAGGTGCATATGAACTAGTGCCTGAAGCCTACAGACAAAGGTTTAGAAATTTAAGGAAAGAATTTGGTCAAACATACATGGAGTTGAAAGGATCAAACAGAGTAATTTTGATAGGTGGATAAGGGCTTTGAAAATAGACCAAACGTATGAAGCTCTCAGAGAAATTATACTTTTGGAGGAGTTTAAAAATTCAATTCTTGATGTCGTGAGAACTCATGTGGAAGAACAGAGGGTTAAAACTGCGAGTTTAGCAGCAGAAATGGCAGATGATTATGAATTAGTTCATAAATCAAAGTTTGGTTTCCGACATCAGTTTCAGCCTGTGAGGGATAGAAACTGGGGACATGAGAAATACTCAAGTGGTAAAGGTAAAGGTGATCTGATGGGAGATAATAAGGCGTGTACCTCAGATTAAAAAAGAAATCCAGGACGGTGGAAAAGAAATGAAAAGTTTCAAATGTTTTCACTGTAATTAACTAGGCCATGTAAAGTCACAGTGTTGGTGGTTGAAGAAAAGCACTGGGAAGGCTGATGTGGTAAAGGAAAGCCCAAGTGAAGTGAAGGAGGTGCAAAAGATAGTACAGCCTGTTCAAGAAGTAATTGTTAAGAAGGTGCCAGATCTCTTTAAAGAATTTACTTGTGTGGGTAAAGTTTACTCATGTGTATCAGGAGGAGCAGGTAAAGAAGTAATAATTTTAAGAGATACAGGGGCTAGTCAATCTTTAATGGTATGAAATGAGGAGTTATGTAGTTTGGGAAGAATATTGCCAGAAAAGGTGGTAATATGTGGAATTCAGGGTGAGAGGTGTTCCATTAAAAAAGGTAAGGTTGGAAAGTCCAGTGAAGAGTGGTGAAGTGGAAGTAGGAGTAATAGAGAAACTATCTTGTCCAGGAATACAGTTTATCTTGGGTAATGATATAGCTGGATCGCAGGTGGGAGTGATGCCTACTGCGGTTGATAAGCCAGTAGAAAATCAGACAACTGAAGTGTTGAAGGACGAATGTCCTGGGATTTTTCCGGATTGTATAGCAACAAGGTCGCAAAGTCACAGGTTAAGACAAGAGGAGAAATCAGAGAGTGAAGATAAAGGTGAAGTGCAATTATCAGAAACGATTTTTGATCAGATGGTTGAAAATGAACAAGAACAGATAGAGAATGTGGTGGATATTTTTAGTTCAGGAAAATTGGCGGGGTTACAACAGAAAGAGGCAGAAATAAAACGGATGTATCAGAAAGCATACATGGAAGAGGAATCTGAGTGTATACCAGAGTGTTATTACCGTAAAAGTAATGTCTTGATGAGAAAATGGAGACCTTTACATATGCAGGCAGATGAAAAGTGGGCAGAAGTTCATCAAGTAGTATTGCCGGTAGGGTGTAGAAAGGAGGTGTTGTGAGTTGCACATGAGGTACCAGTGGGAGGTCATTTGGGAATAAGGAAAACTCAAGCTAAAACCCAGAAACATTTTTATTGGCCTGGACTACATAAAGATGTAGTCAAATTTTGTCAATCATGTCACACATGTCAAGTGATAGGGAAACCTCAAGCAGTGATAAAACCAGCGCCCTTAATACCCATTCCAGCATTTGAGGAACCTTTTACAAGGGTCCTAATTGATTGCATAGGACCGCTTCCAATAACAAAAAGTGGGAATCAATATTTTTTGACTATAATGGATGTGTCTACTAGGTTTCCAGAGGCCATTCCAGTACGTAATATTTCAGCTAAAAAGATTGTGGAGGATTACTTAAATTCTTTACTAGATACGGACTACCCACAGAAATTCAATCGGGTCAAGGTTCAAATTTTACCTCGAGGTTATTCAAAAAAGTTATGGATAGCTAAGGAATAAAACAATTTAAATCAACTGCGTACCATCCAGAATCGCAGGGAGCGTTAGAAAGGTGGCATCAGACATTAAAGACAATGTTGAGGGCGTATTGTCACGACTATCCAGAGGATTGGGATAAAGGAATCCCATTCGTATTGTTTGCAATTAGGGATGCACCTAATGAGTCAACCAAATTCAGTCCTTTTGAACTAATTTTTGGTCATGAGGTAAGAGGACCACTTAAATTGATTAAGGAAAAATTGGTGGGTGAGAAATTGGAAATTACACTATTGGATTACGTGTCAAATTTTAGGGAACGATTAAATAGAGCAGGTGAATTGGCTAGACAACATTTAAAAGTTGCACAAAATGTGATGAAATGGGTAGCGGACAAGAAATCCAAAGTTCGTAGTTTTGCCAATGGAGATAAAATTTTAGTATTGTTACCAGTGGTAGGTGAACCTTTAAAAGATAGGTTTTGTGGACCTTATCAGATTGAAAGGAAACTAAGTGAGGTGAATTACGTGGTAAAAACACCAGATAAAAGGAAGACTCACCGAGTGTGTCATGTGAATATGCTTAAAAGGTACTTTGAAAGGGAAGGAGAGAAAAAGGAGGTTTTAATGATTCTAACTCAAATTGATGAACCAAATCCAGATGACTGTGAATTTGACATACCTCAAATTAAATTGGAAAACGAGGATGTTCTTAAAAATTGGAATAAATTGTTGAGTTAACTTCCAGAGGGAAAACAAACTGACCTGAAAGAGTTATTGATATCACATGGGCAAGTTTGTAGAGATAAATTGGGAAGTACTAAAATGGCTATACATGATGTAGATGTGGGAAATGCTGTTCCAATCAAACAACATCCATATAGACTTAACCGTTAAAATTGGCACACGTTAACAAAGAGATTGAGAGTGTGCTTAAAAATGGCACAATTGAAGTGGGTTGCAGCCAATGGAGCTCACCCATAGTGATGGTACCAAAACCGGACGGTACCCAATGGTTGTGTGTGGACTCTAGAAAGGTTAATGCAGTTACAAGAATAGACTCTTATCCTATCCCACGTTTGGAGGATTGGATTGAGAAAGTGGGACAATCAGCTTTTATTTCCAAAATAGATTTACTTAAAGATTACTGGCAGGTACCTTTATCAGAAAGGGCAAAGGAGATTTCAGCTTTTCTGACTCCAGGTTGTATGTACCAATTCAAAGTTATGCCATTTGGCATGAAAAACGCCCCAGCCACATTTCAACGGTTAACTAACAAAGTTGTTTCAGGATTATCCAATTGTGCAGTATACATCGACGATCTGGTAATTTTCAGCCAGATATGGAAAGAACATTTAAAACATCTGATGAAGTTATTCGATCGACTTCAGGAGGCGGGTTTGATGATAAACCTAGCCAAAAGTGAATTTGGAAAAGCCCAAGTCACTTTCCTTGAGGAGTTTCCGATACCATCGAGACGAAGGAAAATAATGCGATTTCTTGGTATGAGTGGATTTGATCGAAAATTGGTGAAAACGTTTTGTAGCGTGATTGCTCCACTGATGGACTTGCTGAAGAAACGTCGAAAATTTCAGTGGACAGCGGACTTTCAACAGGCATTTGACTGCCTGAAAGCTGTGATAACCAATGCTCCTGTGTTGGAGAATTACAAGGGACTGTGATCAGATTGAACTAAAGTATCTGACTTTAAAGAGAAATGCCGAGGCGTAGAGAAATGGACGGATCGTGTGGAGACCTTCTTGTTCAAAGAGACTGTCAATCGAGAAGGATTCCAGTTGGAGGAAAAACAAAAAAATGACTATATTATTATACCTGTTGGCGTTGTTTTTTTTAAACTAAAAGTATATTTACTGTGTGCATTTCTTAAAGGATAGTGAAAAGGTGAAAAGTGAAACCATCTTGAAGTTGATGGTTTATTTTTTTTTCTTGGGGGGGTGTCATGTGATAGTACCTTTAAGAAATGGGTGTTTAAGAAATGTTCCTTTAAGAAATGGGTGTTTATCAGTGATGTCAGAGTGTGGGTGAAGCTGGGCTGTCTGTCAGCTTTTTACTTTCGTTTTAGGCTGTTTGCTGCAGGGTGTGTTTTAGTTTTGTTTTCAGAGCCGGATAGCTTCAGTCACAGCCAGAAGGGGTATTAGTCTCTTTCTCTCTCTCTGTAATCTAAAAACTGTAAATCGATCCTTTGGTGATTTAAAACTAAAAACTGCTCTCAGTAGTGACTTTAACCTGATGTGCTTCTGTTAAAAGTTCTTTTTTAAGTCTTATGGGTGTTAAAAGGACAGCTTAAGGATTACTTAGTGTTGTATTCTTTGGGGGTTGTATTTGAATTGATGGTTACTAAGATGTTCACTGTATGTTTTAAAAAGGTTAACTTGAGTTCATAGAATAAACATTGTTTTACTTTAAAAAATACTTTTCCATTTCTGCTGTACCACACCTGTAGAGTGGGCCGTGTGCTCCCCATACCACAATCTATTAACAGTTGTGGATCAGGTGAACTCCATGATACACTTTGGGGTTCTCTAAATCTTGGCCCATAACAAATTGGGGGCTTGAGGGGGATAAATGGCTATCTATTGGATTGCCTTTGTGAACTTAAATACACTTTGGGGTTCTCTAAACCCTGGTCCGTAACACTGTCCACTGTAGCCACTAGCACTGCTGGGACGACAGAGCGCCTGGCCCAGCAGCTCTCCGAGGTGGGTTCTCCACCCCACTGAGGGGCAGAGGTCAAATCTCCAGCCAATTACAGGGCGGAGGAAGCGGAGATGCCAAATGGAAATTGAATGGGCAATTGAGGAAAATAAACTTGCGGAGCTGTGGGGAGAACGCGGTGGGTGAGGGTGAGGGATGGGACTGACTGGATTTCTCTACAGAGAGCTAGCATGGACACGCTGGGTTGAATGGCCTCCTTCTGTGCTGTAAAAGAGAGAATAGGGCATGATCAGTTGGTGATGCCCTTTCTAGTGAATCCACCTGACTGCGCTTGCTGTTTGAGCTCAGTCACCAGGGGCGGCCAATTGGGCATCAGTGGAGCTCAATGCCCATTATCCTCTGGCATCCCTTCCGGAATCTGCGCCATAGAATTTACAGTGCAGAAGGAGGCCATTCGGCCCATCGAGTCTGCACCGGCTCTTGGAAAGAGCACCCTACCCAAGGTCCACACCTCCACCCTATCCCCATAACCCATGTCCCCATAATCTCAGGGATTGGAAAACTTTTCCCAGGAGAAATTGCTGTTCGTCTTGACATCCAGATTTGAGGAGGTAGTTTCTTACCGATGCCACCCAGTCGACTAAACCAATGGGCTGTGTCCTTGAAGTGATTCAGGAACACAGGCTTGGCAGTGCCAAGAAGGTCCAGGAGCACAAACACGTCCTGAAACAGACAGAGGATTTATCAAGCATTCACAGGGACACCCAAGAAAAAGGCCGAGCAACAGGATCCGCCCCCCACAATGAAGATTGCAGGAGAAAACGCACGGTTCAGTGTTCAATACTGATAAATGCGCAACACCATTTCAAAATGAGGGGCGGGTTTAGCACAGTGGGCTAAACAGCTGGCAGAACAATGAAAATGAAAATGAAATGAAAATTGCTTATTGTCACAAGTAGGCTTCAAATGAAGTTACTGTGAAAAGCTCCTAGTCGCCACATTCCGGCGCCTGTTCGGGGAGGCTGGTACGGGAATGCCAGCAGCGTGGGTTCAATTCCCGCACTGGCCTCCCCGAACAGGCGGCGGAATGGGGCGACTAGGGGCTTTTCACAGTAACTTCATTGAAGCCTACTTGTGACGATAAGCGATTATTATTATAATTATTATTAAATTTGGAGTACCCAAATCTTTTTTCCCCCCAATTAAGGGGCAATTTAGCGCGGCCAATCCACCTACACCTCCACATCTTTCGGTTGTGGGGCCGAAACCCACGCAAACACGGGGAGAATGTGCAAACTCCACACGGACAGTGACCCAGAGCCGGGATCGAACCTGGGACCTCGGCGCCGTGAGGCAGGAGTGCTAACCACTGAGCCACCGTGCTGCCCACTTTTCCAAATGGAACATAACTGACATCAAACATCCAGTAACACCATCAAACACTTCAGGACAGATACAGCACAGGGTTAGATACAGAGTAAAGGTCCCTCTACACTGTCCCCATCAAACACTCCCAGGACAGGTACAGCACGGGGGTTAGATACAGAGTAAAGTTCCCTCTACACTGTCCCCATCAAACACTCCCAGGACAGGTACAGCACGGGGTTAGATACAGAGTAAAGCTCCCTCTACACTGACCCCATCAAACACTCCCAGGACAGGTACGGCACGGGGTTAGATACAGAGTAAAGCTCCCGAGACACTGTCCCCATCAAACACTCCCAGGACAGGGACAGCACGGGGTTAGATACAGAGTAAAGCTCCCTCTATACTGTCCCCATCAAACACTCCCAGGACAAGTACAGCACGGGGTTAGATATAGAGTAAAGCTCCCTCTACACTGTTCCCATCAAACACTCCCAGGACAGGTACAGCACGGGGTTAGATACAGAGTAAAGCTCCCTCTACACTGTCCCCATCAAACATTCCCAGGACAGGTACAGCACGGGGTTAGATACAGAGTAAAGCTCCCTCCACACTGTCCCCATCAAACACTCCCAGGACAGGTACAGCATGGGGTCAGATACAGTGTACAGCTCCCTCTACACTGTCCGCATCAAACACTCCCAGGACTGGCACAGCACGGGGTTAGATACAGAGTTAGGTTCCCTCTACACTGTCCCCATCAAACACTCCCAGGACAGGAACAGCACGGGGTTAGATGCAGAGTAAATCTCCCTGTACACTGTCCCCATCAAACACTCCCAGGACTGGTACAGCTCGGGGTTAGATACAGAGTAAAGCTCCCTCTACACTGTCCCCATCAAACACTCCCAGGACTGGTACAGCACGGGGTTAGATACAGAGTAAAGCTCCCTCTACAACATCCCCATCAAACACTCCCAGACAGGTACAGCACGGGGTTAGATACAGAGTAAAGCTCCCTCTACACCGACCCCATCAAACACTCCCAGGACAGGTACAGCACGGGGTTAGATACAGAGTAAAGCTCCCTCTACACCGTCCCCATCAAACACTCCCAGGACAGGTACAGCGCGGGGTTAGATACAGAGTAAAGCTCCCTCTACACCGTCCCCATCAAACACTCCCAGGACAGGTACAGCACGGGGTTAGATACAGAGTAAAGCTCCCTCTACACCGTCCCCATCAAACACTCCCAGGACAGGTACAGCACGGGGATAGAGACAGAGTAAAGCTCCATCTACACTGTCCCCGTCAAACACTCCCAGGACAGGTACAGCACGGGGTTAGATACAGAGTAAAGCTCCATCTACACTGTCCCCGTCAAACACTCCCAGGACAGGTACAGCACGGGGTTAGATACAGAGCAAAGCTCCCTCCACACTGTCCCCATCAAACACTCCCAGGACAGTTACAGCACGGGGTTAGATACAGAGTAAAGCTCCCTCTACATTGTCCCCATCAAACACTCCCAGGACAGGTACAGCACGGGGTTCGATACAGAGTAAAGCTCCCTCTACACTGTCCCCATCAAACCCTCCCAGGACAGGTACAGCATGGGGTTAGATACAGAGCAAAGCTCCCTCCACACTGTCCCCATCAAACACTCCCAGGACTGGTACAGCACGGGGTTAGATACAGAGTAAAGCTCCCTCCACACTGTCCCCATCAAACACTCCCAGGACAGGTACAGCACGGGATTAGATTCCAAGCTCCTCTTCCCCCAGTCACGCACTACCCTGACTTGGAAATATATCGGCCGTTCCTTCACTGTCGCTGGGACAAATTCTTGGAGCTCCCTCCCTAACAGCACTGTGGGTGTACCTACACCACATGACTGCGGGGGTCAAAGACGGCAGCTCATCACCAACCTCTCAAGGGCAACCTGCCAATCACTACCCCTCCCTCTCTCATGAACGGGAACTCACCATTGAGTCAATCAGCGTGGTGCTGGCAGTGTTCCCTGGGTGTTTTTTTCTGGCCATGAGCTCAGCCAGATGGCGGGAGCCGTAGAGGGAGTCCGTGGGGCTCCACTGAACAAGCGCCTCCTCTCCATCCAGGAATAACATCTGGAGAGTCAGATCCAGTTTCTGTACAAAGGAGAGAAATGTTTGTTAGTGACAGCTTGGCTCGGTGGGTATACCCGCGTCTCTGAGCTCAAAGGTCATGTGTTCAAGACCTATTCCGGGATCTGACCATATGGGTTGAAAGTCCCATTGCAGTACTTCAGGAGTGCTGCAGAGTTGTAGGTGCCAACTTCGAATGAAACCTTAAACCAAGGATCCGTGTGCACGAAAGATCCTACGGCAGTATCCCAAAGTTGAATAAGGGCGTTCTCCCTGGTTCCCTGGCCAAGGTTTATTCTTCAAACAACATCACAAACCTGATTATGAACACACTGCTGCTAAAACAAAAAACAAAATGTCAACTGTTCAATGCGATTCCACGATTGGGCAACACTTACTGAACAACCCTGAGTGCACTAATAGCTACACGAACAACCAATTTAAGATAATCAGTTGAGCTCGTAACGTGGCTCCTTTACGTTTGCTAGAAGCGGTATACATTCATACACAGGGGACCGGTCCTCCGCAAGCAAAAGGAATATGTTCAAGCCTTGTGACATTTTCGAATTATCGGGGAACTTGGGGAATCTATAGCTCACTGTTGCTTACCCCATGGACATGTCGACCAGAGCTGACCTGCCAACCAATCCGCCCCCTTTTCTCTTGTAATATGCATTATCGTGATTGTTTGAAATTTGGCATTCCTGTGTTTTGTCGGGTTGAGTTTAAGACAGAAAGCTCTCCGTCCCCTTCTCATGGGCAATTAAGGATGAGCAATAAATGCTGGCATTGCCCATGTCCAGTGAGTGAATAAGCATTTTTTTTTTTTAATTTAGAATACTCAATTATTTATTTTTCCAATTAAGGGGCAATTTAGCGTGGCCAATCCACCCACCCTGCACATCTTTTGGGTTGTGGCGGCGAAGCCCACACAAACACGGGGAGAATGTGCAAACTCCACATGGACAGTGACCCGGGGCCGGGATTCGAACCCGGGTCCTCAGCACCGCAGTCCCAGTGCTAACCACTGCACCACATGCCGCCCTGTGAATAAGCATTTTAAAAAGTGGCCTCCAGTTCCTACGGCCCACTTTCCTGGCTGAGGGTTTTTACCTTGTCCTTGAGTTTGACCAGCTCCTTGTCCAGTGAGTGGGCCAGCTCCAGCATCATAGAGCATGGCACAGCGGAGTCAGTGGCTCCCACGTACATCCGCCCTCGATCATCGCGTGGGTAATACTTGGAGTCATAGTGACACGCCAGGACCAGCCGGCGCCTGGCAGAGGGGTCGAGCGTGGCAACAATGTTGGAGAACACCCGCGTGCCGTGGGGAGTGCTGTCCTCAAACGTGTCCAGGTCCACCGTCCACTGGGCGAGCAATGACCCAATGTGCCCCTTGATGTGCTGAGGGAGACAAACACAGAATTTCCGTTACACCAGGCATCCCTGCTGTGTTTTTCCAGTAATTTCTGGTTTCTCCGAAAAGGCGGAAATAGCAACATTACCAGGGCCTGCATCTCTTATGTTTATCTATGGTGTCAATTTTGTCTGCTTCGGATGGTTGGGGATTGTTGTGTTGTATTTTGAGGGGGGGGGTTCTTTGTTTCATTGTTGGTTCTTTGTTTTTCGGGGGTTGGTTGGGCACTGTTTCGGTTGGGTCCGCCGGGTGGGCTCGTGGAGGGGGCCAGGTAAACGGCTTGGGGGGTTGATGGCTGGCAGGGGGGATGTTGCCTGGCAGGGGGGGATGGCCCCGCGCGGGGGGGGGGGGGGGGGGAGGAGAGGCCTGAGTGGAGGCAAGGGGACCGGGCTTGAAAAGGGAGCTGCGCGAGAGGAGGCAGGGCCGGGCGAGTGGAAAGCGCGGGCTTTTTCCGTGCTAAGAGCTGAAGGGGGCGGGGCCGGAGCTGGGAAGCGCTGGCTTTTTCCCGCACTGGGAGTGGAAGGGGGAGGGGGAGAGCCTGCTGGTGGGCAATGGCGGGGGGGGGGGGGAGGAACCGGGTTGCTGCTGGAATGGCCAAGGGGGAGCTGGAGTTGGTAGAGGAGGTCGGGGCGGGGTCTGCCGCTGTGGGGAACGGGCCATGCGGGGGGCACGGGCACGTGGCTAGCCTAGGAATGGCTATAGCTAGTCGGCGGGGGAGAGGTGGTGAGCTCCCACTCAAAAGGCCGGAGAGGAGTTTCAGGTACCTGGGAGTCCAGGTGGCTAGGAGTTGGGGGGCCCTGCATAAGTTTAACTTCACGAGACTGGTGGAGCAAATGGAGGAGGAGTTTAAGAGGTGGGACTTGCTGCCACTCTCCCTGGTGGGTAGAGTGCAGTCAGTTAAAATGATGGTGCTCCCGAGATGTTTGTTCCTGTTCCAGTGCCTCCCCATCCTGATCCCTCAGGCCTTCTTCAGGCGGGTTAATAGGAGCTTTATGGGGTTTGTGGGCGCAGAAGACCCCGAGGGTGAGACGGGTGTTCCTGGAGCGATGCAGGTATAGGGGGGGGGGGTTGGCGCTGCCTAACCTCTGTGGGTATTATTGGGCTGCCAACGTGCAATGGTGCGTAAGTGGGTGATGGAGGGGAAGGGGGCAGCATGGAAGAGGCTGGAGATGGCGTCCTGTGTGGGCACGAGCCTGGAGGCGCTGGTGATGGCGCCACTGCCGCTTCCTCCAATGAGGTATGCCACGAGCCCGGTGGTGGCGGCTACTCTCAAAATTTGGGGGCAATGGAGACGTCACAGGGGGAGGTGGGGGCCTCGGTGTGGTTCCCAATACGAGGGAACCACCGGTTTGTCCCGGGGAGGATGGACGGAGGGTTTCTGAGCTGGCACAGGGTAGGTATTAGAAGGATGGGGGACCTGTTTGTGGACGGGAAGTTCGCGAGCCTGGGTGAGCTGGAGGAGAAGTTCGGGCTCCCCCCGGGGTACACCTTCAGATATATGCAGGTAAGGGCGTTTGTTTGGCGGCAGGTGGTGGAGTTCCCACTGTTGCCGCCACGCGGGGTCCAGGACAGGGTGCTGTCGGGGGTGTGGGTTGGAGAGGGGAGGATCTCGGCAACGTATCAGGAGGAGGAGGCCTCGGTGGAGGAGCTAAAGGGTAAGTGGGAAGAGGAGTTGGGTGAGGAGATTGACGAGGGGACGTGGGCGGATGCCCTGGGGAGAGTGAACTCTTCCTCCTCTTGCGCAAGGCTCTGCCTCATACAGTTTAAGGTGCTGCAGAGGGCTCACATGACCGGGGCAAGGATAAGCCGGTTATTTGGATGCGAGGACAGGTGTGTTAGGTGCTCAGGGAGCCCAGCAAACCACACCCACATGTTCTAGGCGTGCCCAGCGCTGGAGGAATTTTGGAAGGGCGTAGCGAGGACGGTGTCGAGGGTGGTAGGATCCAGGGTCAGACCGGGCTGGGGGCTCGCAATATTTGGGGTGGCAGGGGAGCCAGGAGTGCAGGAGGCGAAAGAGGCCGGTATTCTGGCCTTTGCGTCCCTGGTAGCCCGGCGAAGGATTCTTCTTCAGTGGAAGGATGCGAGGCCCCCAAGCGTGGAATCCTGGATCAGCGATATGGCGGGGTTTATTAAATTGGAGAGGGTGAAATTTGCCTTAGGGGGCCGGTACAAGGGTTCTTTAGGCGGTGGCAACAGTTCCTAGACATCCTGGCAGAGCGTTAGAAGATGGTCAGCAGCGGCAGCAACCTGGGGGGGGGGGGGGGGGTTCTTTGCTTTCTGTATTTTGCTGTTGATATTTTGTGAAAATTTGAATAAAATTTTTTATTTTTTTTAAATAAAAAAATTAAAATTTTGTCGACTTCGGGGCGGCACAGTGGTAAGCACTGCTGCCTCATGGTGCAGAAGACCCGGGTTCGATCCTGGCCCCGGGTCACTGACCGTGTGGAGTTTGCACATTCTTCCTGTGTCTGCGTGGGTCTCACCCCCACAACCCAAAGATGTGTAGGGTAGGTGGATTGGCTACGCTAAATTGCTCCTTAATTGGAAAAAAAATGGGCACTTTAAATTTTATTTTTAAATTTTTGTTTGCTTCTGTATAATTTTATTCTTTACAGTAAATTCAATTTAATATTTAGCCTGAACCACATAACAACTTGCATTGATATAGCATCTAACATATGAAAACATGTGCAACAGAGGCTATCGGCGCACGGTTGTTCCACTCATTGTAGAAATCTCACATCAGCACGGTAGCATTGTGGACAGCACAATTGCTTCACAGCTCCAGGGTCCCAGGTTTGATTCTGG
The DNA here is from genome assembly GCF_047496885.1 of Scyliorhinus torazame. Taxonomy (NCBI): domain Eukaryota; kingdom Metazoa; phylum Chordata; class Chondrichthyes; order Carcharhiniformes; family Scyliorhinidae; genus Scyliorhinus; species Scyliorhinus torazame. Next base: position 17,133,703 of record NC_092731.1, on the reverse strand, counting down.
ATTGGGTCACTGTCTGTGCGGAGTCTGCACATCCTCCCCGTGTGTACGTGGGTTTCCTCCGGGTGCTCCAGTTTCCTCCCACAGTCCAAAGATGTGCAGGTTAGGTGGATTGGCCATGATAAATTGCCCTTAGTGTCCAAAATTGCCCTTAGTGTTGGGTGGGGTTACTGGGTTATGGGGATTGGGTGGAGGTGTTGACCCTGGGGAGGGTGCTCTTTCCAAGAGCTGGTGCAGACCCGATGGGCCGAATGGCCTCCTTCTGCACTGTAAATTCTATGAAATTCTATGATAAAGCGGTGAATTGGAAATTGATCTAAAATTGCACCAGTTTCTTTTTATCTCCTCTTGGTTTGAGACCGGAGTTCTCTCTCTTTCAGGTGCCCCTTTGAAAATTGTCAAGTTGATTCTGAAACATCAACAACAACAAAAAAGGGAGGAAACATTTTGGCTGCAAACATACCTGTCGGACAAATTCGATGCCCTTTGACCCCGGGTATCGCTCGATTAGCATTGGCACCAAGAAAACATTCCATAAGCGCTGGAAGTCGATGAGTGAGGTGAGGTGCCTCACCTGAGTTGACATGACATTCTTTGGTTTGTGTTCAAACTGTTCAAAAAAGAAAAGTATTTTAAGAACTTAATTTTCATTCAACCTAAACACAGGAATTGGGGACTGTAACTTGCATTTATATAGCACCTTAAAGATAGTAAAACGTCCCAGGCACTTCATTGGCGAATTATCGGACAAAACATTTCAGTGTCCTTTTCAGGATGGCAGCCGGTGACTAGTGGTGTTCCGCAGGGATCAGTGCTGGGACCACACCTATTCATGGTATACATTAATGACCTGGAAGAAGGACCTGAGGGCATTATTGCTGAGCTTGCAAATTATGCAAAGATATGTAGAGGGACAGGTAATGTTGAGGAACCCGAAGAACTTGGACAGTCTAGGACAGCGGCACGGTAGCACAGTGGTTAGCACAGTTGCTTCACAGCTCCAGGGTCCCAGGTTCGATTCCCGGCTTGGGTCACTGTCTGTGCGGAGTCTGCACGTTCTCCCCGTGTCTGCGTGGGTTTCCTCCGGGGGCTCCGGTTTCCTCCCAAAGTCCAAAGGTGTGCAGGTTAGGTGAATTGGTCATGCTAAATTGCCCTTAGTGTCCAAAAAGGTTAGGTGGGGCTACTGGGGAATAGGGTGGAGGTGTGGATTGGGTAGGGTGCTCTTTCCAAGGGCCGGTGCAGTCTCGATGGGCTGAATGGCCTTAGAACATAGAACATAGAACAGTACAGGCCCTTCGGCCCACGATGTTGCACCGAAACAAAAGCCATCTAACCTACACTATGCCATTATCATCCATATGTTTATCCAATAAACTTTTAAATGCCCTCAATGTTGGCGAGTTCACTACTGTAGCAGGTAGGGCATTCCATGGCCTCACTACTCTTTGCGTAAAGAACCTACCTCTGGCCTTCTTCGGCACTGTGAAAGAATTCTATGAGATTGGGCAAAGAAGTGGCAGATGGAATACCATGTGGAAAAGTGTGAGGTTATGCGCTTTGACGGGAAGAATAGGGGCAAAGAACATTTTCTAAATGGGGAAAAGTCTTCCGAAGTCAGAAGCACAAAGGGACTCAGGAGTCCTAGTTCAGGAACCTGGGAAGCACGGTAGCATTGTTGGGAAGCACGGTAGCATTGTGGGTAGCACAATTGCTTCACAGCTCCAGGGTCCCAGGTTCGATTCCGGCTTGGGTCACTGTCTGTGCGGAGTCTGCACGTTCTCCCCGTGTCTGCGTGGGTTTCCTCTGGGTGCTCCGATTTCCTCCCACAGTCCAAAGATGTGCAGGTTAGGTGGATTGGCCGTGATAAATTGCCCTTAGTGTCCAAAATTGCCCTTAGTGTTGGGTGGGGTTACTGGGTTATGGGGATAGGGTGGAGGTGTTGACCTTGGGTAGAGTGCTCATTCCAAGAGCCGGTGCAGACTCGATGGGCCGAATGGCCTCCTTCTGCACTGTAAATTCTATGATCTATGATCCATGATTTTCTGAAGGTTAACGTGCAAGTTCAGTTGGCAATTAGGAAGGCAAATGCAATGTTAGCATTCATGTCGAGAGGGGCTAGAATAGAAGAGCAGTGTGGCCACCTAAAATGGCATCCAGCAAGGGATGCTGGGAAAGGTGGTCAAGGGTATGGGCAAGCAGGCTGCAGAACAGATCAAACAAAGTTGCAGCAAAACGGTTTACAGACTTCAAACGATTTCACAGGTTGATGCAAATAACATGAATAAAAGGCCATCTCCAGAATCAATAGAACTGTCCTGTTAATCATACTTGTTTACCAGACACAGTGGCACCTAACTTCCTTATCTGGAAGGCGTACATGTACACACCTTCAGGCATGGCCACTGAGTACCCACCCTTCATTGCGCCGAGGTCCCAGGTTCAATCCCGGCCCTGGGTCATTTTCCGTGTGGAGTTTGCACATTCTCCCCGTGTTTGTGTGGGTTTCGCCCCCATAACCCAAAGATGTGCAGGGTAGGTAGATTGGCCACGCTAAATTGCCCCTTAATTGGAAAAAATGAATTGGGTACTCTAAATATATTTATTTTTTTAATTATTTAAAAAATGGTGGGGTTACATTATTAGGGTGGAGGAAGTGGGTCTAGGCAGGATGCTCTTTTGGAGGGTCAGAGCAGACTTGAAGGGCCGAATGGCCTCCTTCTGCACTGTAGGCATTCTATCTCATAGATAAGGGTGCCAGAAGATTCAAACCATAACCCTCAAACATGCAGGACATGGGTGGCGCAGTGGGTTAGCCCTGCTGCCTCACGGCAACGAGGTCCCAGGTTCGATCCCGGCTCCAGGTCACGGTCCATGTGGGGTTTGCACATTCTCCCCCTGTCTGCGTGGGTTTTGCCCCCACATCCCAAAGATGTGCAGGGTAGGTAGATTGGCGACGCTAAATTGCCCTTTAATTGGAAAAAATTAATTGGATACTCTAAATGTATTAAAAGAAAACCATACAAGACATAAAGATGTCCCTGTGTAATTAGGAATAGGTTACAACATATGTTGCAACAGAATTGAAGCAACTTCTATTTAAAATAAAAACTAACAATCTGAATGATATAAATTAAACTGATTTTAGAAAAGTGTACGAGTTTTAAGGTTGGGATTTTAAATTCAGAGCAACATTCCTTAATGAAACGTGTATCTCGGCCGAGTCACATTGTTGCAGTTTTAATGTTGCCAACTCCTCCTTGGAAGCCACGTACCTTCCTCCGGGTCCAGTCCTCCAGTGGCTCTCCCGGCTGATCGGTTGTGAGATGAAGCCCCCAGAAGATGCAAAGCACCGCCAGGGCGAAGGAAGCCAGGAGCCAGAGAACGAGCCGGGACATCTTGGCCAGATAGGGGCGCCTGTCGGTGCGGGGGGCGCGCTGATTCCTGGTTGACTTGGACATCTCGATCAATGAATCGGATCAGACCTGCAATTTAAAAATAAAGGCACACTCGCACCCAGGAAGGAACAGGCAAACGTTTAAAATATCTCTCTCTTTCAGTGTGGTTCCCAGATCTCAGTTCCTCCTGGTTGATTTCATGTCAATTTCTCTGTTTAAAACCCCACCTCTTCTTAAACATCCTCCCCTCCACTTTATGCTGTTCAAAGCATCGACGCAGAATGATGACAGTTTACTGTGGGTGTTGTCTACTTTTCACGAGGCACCACCTCCTCTAAGGCTGACTTTACTGCAACTTGGGCAATGCTGCAAAATAGGCTTTTCATGGCACCTCCACAGTGGCAGACTAGGGGCTGTGAATCTGGAGTCATATGTGGGCCAGAATTACATATTTCTTTCCCTAAAGGGTCACCAGGTGGGGGTCCCACTCCCACCCACCCATGGTCTTTCCATCACAAATTCAAATGTCACCCCCCCTCCCCCCCTACAGTGGCAGGTTTCGAACCCAGTTCAGCGTTACCCTGGATCTCTGCATTGCCAGTCCAGTCACAATATCACCTATCCCTATAGAGTCATAGAGGCCTACAGAACGGGACAGGCCCTTCGGCCCATCACGTCTGCACCGGTAGCACAATGGTTAGCACAGTTGCTTCACAGCGCCAGGGTCCCGGGTTCGATTCACGGCTTGGGTCACTGTCAGTGCGGAGTCTGCACGTTCTCCCCCGTGTCTGCGTGGGTTTCCTCCGGGTGCCCCGGTTTCCTCCCAGACGTTCAAAGACGTATTGGTTAGGTGGATTGGCCGCGCTAAATTGCCCTTCGTGTCCAAAAAGGGTAGGTGGGGTTGCTGGGTTATGGGGATAGAGTGGAGGGTGCTCTTTCCAAGGATCGATGCAGACTCGATGGGCCGAATGGCCTCTTTCTGCACTGTAAATTCTATGTCTATGTCTAACCACCTAACTGTTCTAATCCTATTTCCCAGCACTTGGCCCCATATTCTTGTACACCCTGGGATCGCAGGTTCACATCTAAATACTTCTTAAATGCACGGTAGCATAACGGTTGGCACTGTTGCTTCACAGTGCCAGGGAAC